>NC_140966.1:105416809-105471809 GCF_056783735.1 Eptatretus burgeri | reverse complement strand
TGTCTTTCAATCCTAAGCAATCTCCTCCTCTCTCTCCTCTCTCTCCTCTCTCTCCTCTCTCTCCTCTCTCTCCTCTCTCTCTCCTCTCTCTCCTCTCTCTCCTCTCTCTCCTCTCTCTCCTCTCTCTCCTCTCTCTCCTCTCTCTCTGTAATCGACCGTTCCACAAATCCTCCCATCTACATTCTCAACAACCATCTCGAGGAGGTTCAATCACTCAAACTCTTGTGATTCACTCCCAGCCATGATCTCTCTTGGTCAAGCCACATGAAAAAATTGGCCACCAAAGCCAGATGCAGACTGGGCATCCTCCCTCGTGCAAAGTCCTTCCTTGACGCACCTGAGCTCAGATCTATCTCCAAGGCTTTCATCCGCAGCTCGATGGAGTACTCCTCTCCCATCTCAGCTGGCTCCCCTGTCTCACATCTTGCTCAGCTTTGCTGTGGAAGCCAATGCTTTCAAGATCATTGGAATCTCCCGTGATGAAGCTGAGTCTATGAGCCTATCACTTCGCAATTGTCAACAGGTCGGTGGTGTTTTGCCTCATTTCTAGACTTGCACCCTCTGCCCTCCGTGGTTTGTCCCTTCTCCTTGTCTGTCTGTCTATACGTGTGTTCATAAGTTTCCAATCGCCTTCGCTGTTTCATCTCTTCCGCCGAAGGACTTGTTATCTCCGTACGTGTGTACGTGTCTGACAGCTTGCCTTTTCTCATCTTCTGCTCTTTCTTAAATCTCTCAAGAAGTTTTCCTTTGTGCAAGCCGTAAATTTTGTTTTTATCTTTGTTCTGTCATGCAAGTTTTCCTCCCAAACTGCAGTCCTCCAAAATTTCTAAGAATTTATTCCTCCTTTCCACAAGTGTGACAGCAGTATCTCTTGATGTGATTTGTAACACTCGCTTATTTAATTCCGAACTTCAAACTTTCTCTTTTTGAAGTTCAAACTTTCAAGTTAAAGTCAATAAAAATGGCAGAACTTTCGTTGCACTCGAAGCGGTTCTCCTAACTCTCAAATTGGGTTAAGTTGGACGTTTGCTCTAACTCCTTGTTTTTTGCTTCTTGGTTGGTTTGTTGCTCAAAGCGATGAAGGTTAACTGGATTTGCACCCCTTCCTCCCAACCCCCCCCCCCCACCTCGTCACAATGCCCTCCCCTCCTCCCAATGCCATCCCCTCCTCCCATCCCTCCTTTCCCACATGATTTTCTCGTCGAGTGATTTATTTCTCTTACACCAAGTAATTGTCCAAACATCTTTGTTGTTGGCCCTCGTATGTTTCAGTATCGTTGATGACAGTTTTACACCCACTGCTGTTTAGCCACAAAATCCCTCGGTTGCCTTTGATTTGCTTCCCTTTACCGCCTACATTTACATACAAGATCACATGGTGGGTTGCATGACCCTTTCTCGATGGGAGTTGTCTCTAATGGGAGGGTCTGTTGGCATCAGATAATGGTAACTGTACCTTTTTGGATTACTTCTGAGGCTGGAAAGAAACAAAAAGAGGTTGGTGCTGTGAAGGAAGTAAAAGCAGTAAACACCTGATGGATCTCCTTTGTCACGAAAGTAGAAAAGGCTGCAGAAGGTTTTGTAGTTACCTCCGCCATCGAAGATGGACAGAGATTATATTTTCACGTTTGTCTGTCTGTCTCTGTCTGTGAGCAGTATTTCTCAAAAAGTTTTGGACGGATTCGGACGAAACTTGGTGGACAGGTTGGGTGTGCGACAAAGACGAAGTGATTCGATCGTACGAGAATTTTTAAAGTCATTCTTCACCATTTAGAGATGGGGCCAAAAATGTCATATAACACGATCCTTCCTTCCTTCCTTGCTTGCTTCCATACAAGTGCTGCTTCATCAGGATTAAGATTACCGCACTGTGGTTGTGCACAGGCATGGAACAGCGCCGATACAACCATTATACCAGTATACTGGTACTCATTTTGCCGACCTCAGAAGGATGACAGACAGTCAACCCCACTTGGTATTAATTCAACAGCCGAGTGGGATTTGAACTCAGGACCCGAAGATCCCAAGCCAGCCACCATAACCACGAAGCCAGCACCAGGCTTGTTTCAAAAGTTTGTGGATGGATTTGGAAGAAACATGTTGGATGAGTTGGGTAGGTGACAAGAATAAGCCAATTATATTTTGGTGAAGTGATATACATCCAGATGTTGATCCGGCCTATCAATGGAATCCAAGCTGTTTTTCAGCCTGGTGGAGATATGTGCTCCACCAAATGCCGTTCGAGTTGGGTATGAAATGCTGGTGAGTCACTGATGTTAATTAAATCATTGCCAGACACTATTACGCAGAGTGTTTTGGAGCTGAGAGAAGGAATGGGACAAATGAGTGAAGGTATCCACAAATATTGGAACTGGCAAACAAAACAAGAGTTGCTGGTGCGTCTCTGAATGATATCAGGAAGGTTATGAAAGACGAGGCCTGAGCAAGGCCGCATAAATCAACACATCGCCGATGGGAAAGCAGCCAGCCCTCAACTCGGCCTTCGGGTGGCAGATTAGGTTCATAACCCAAGGCCTTGTTCTGCGTAACACCAAGGATAAACGAGTGAGATGCAGGAGATTGTGGCCACAATGTTTAATGGGATTCCCTATTGCAATGGAGGAATGACTTGCGCATCACCGTTATCTGCTTGACGTCAAGGAAGGAGGTGGCACAGGAAGAATGCGTAATCGGCACATGGTCAGGTCATGAGGAGATTTGGAGAGTGGGACTTTAGTGTTCACCAAACAATGCAACCTGAGGGTTTTATCAGGTGATCATTTAAAAAGGAGTGAAGGTAAACTGCCATGACTTATGGCTTCCACATTAACGTGATATTTGTAACGACTCAGTTCTGTGGTTACAGAAATGTCTCCCTATACAGAAATAGAATGTTGTGCAAAATGACTATACTGAACCTTGGGGGTAGATAAATCTGCATTTGGTGGTGTTTCAGAGAGACTACCTGTGCAATTGCTGGTGAGGGCAGCAACATCTTTGTGGTGGCAACAGAAGGGAAAAGGGCAGCCGACTGATGGTGGACCAGCAGGTAGATGCAATGAGCAAGAGAATAGGAGAAGAGGGGAGGAAACCCAAGAGCAAGTTGATTAGGTCCTGTAGAGTCGATGCAGGGTGAGAAAATATCACGGGTAGAGATGGGAGGGCGGGGGGTTGGGAGAGGAGGATAACCTGAGATGATGGTAGACCGCCAGCTTGAGATGCTATTTATCCAAATCCTTGATAAAGGAGAACAATTTATACAGCTTGTACATCGGTGTTGATATTTTATGTTCTGTTGAACAGGGTGGTTGTATGACGTAATCTTGTACGAAGGTGATCCCAACCTGACCCCGGAGTTTTGTTGATAACGAAGCTTGTATTGAACCTTAACGTGCAACCATCGCTATACAACTCAGCCAATCATTTGTAAATTACAACGATGACCGGACATCTTAATAATTATTCGCAGTTCCACACTGATTGTCATCTCACTTGCCACCATCTTGATTCTCAGCACGTGCATTAAATTGGAGAGCACATGCTCATGTTGTTATCCTTTACTGACACTACGAAGACTAATTCCTTCAAAAGTATGAATTCGGACCTTGATTTTGCAGATGATGCAGTCATCTTTGCGGAGACTTTAGACATCCTTTTGGGGGCCCTCGAGGTGCTGAATGAGGAGTCGGAGCCGCTGGGATTACGGTTTTCTTGGGTCAAAACTAAGATCCAGGCTTTCGGTGACATCTTGGATGCTGCTGTCCTGTCTGTGTCTGTTTGTGGTGAGGATGTTGAGGTCGTGGAGAGATTCACTTACCTTGGCAGTGATATTCATGTCTCTGCTGGCTGTGAGTCAGAGGTCAATAGACGTCTGGGTTGGGCCTGGGGAGTCATGGATTCACTGGATCATGGGGTGTGGCGCTGCTGGTACCTGTGCAGGAGGACGAAAGTCCGAGTCTTCAGGTCCTTGGTACTTCCAGTCTTGCTCTATGGGTGCGAGACTTGGACTCTGACCAAGGATCTGAGATGGAGACTTAATTCCTTTGATACCAGGTGTCTTCGGAGAATCCTTGGCTATCGCTGGTCGGATTTTGTGTCCAACGAGCGGTTTCTGAGAGAGACTCGGATGAGATTTGTTACCTGCATAGTCCGTGAGCGTCAGTTGCGGCTGTATGGACATGTGGCTCGTTTTCCTGACACTGATCCTGCTCACCAGATTCTCTCAGCGAGGGAGTCTCATGAGTGGAGGAGGCCAGTGGGCCGACCACGTGCCTCATGGTTGCAGCAGGTTGACCATCATCTCAAGGAGATGGGGATGGGCCTGGCATCTGCCTGGGGGATGGCCAGACGGAGGCCCCTGGAGTACCGGCGGAAAGTGGACGCAGCGACGCGCTGTTCTGGCACATGCTCCCATACCTGACCTATGAATCCACATGCAGTGGGCCTACCTTCAAAACTATTCGTCAAATTTGACCAGTCCTCGTATTTCGTGCATCAAAAGTGTCCTCAGGTGTTTGTCTTTCACTGAAGTCTCATTGCTTCATCCTTCATCATTCATTGAACGTGTGCATACAGTGGCCTTCAAAAGTATTCAGCCCCTACGAATAGACGAATTTCGAATTATGTAGAAACAATTTTAATAAATTAACTTCTTGTATTCATAACTGAAGAGATCAAACTAAACACTGTCCTAGTTGGATGTTAGATGTCAGGAATTACCTGCAAAAAACATGTACTCGTACATAAGTCTATGAATGGCTGTAAAATCATTCAGCCTGAAAAGCAGCTCCATAACTTGATGCTGTCACCACATCCTTGACGGTCAGGATGATGTTGACTCAGTGATGTGCAGTTCAGCTTGCGCCAGACGTAACACTTTGAATTTAGACCAAAAAGTTCAATTTTGTCTCATCTGACCACAAAACGTTTCTCTACGCACCTGCACTATCTTTAAAATGCTTTTTCTTAAACTCGGTATGAGCTTTTAGATGCATCTTTTTCATCATGGCTTCTTTCTTGCCACCTGTCCTGAGAGGCCAGCTTTGTGAAGGGAATGGGATATTGTTGGTTGATGACCCCCATCTTGGTCATAGAGCCTTGCAGATCTTTCAAAGTCATTGTTGGATTCACACTGACATTCCAAACTAGTTTCCTGCTTACCCAGCTGTTGAGTATGGATGTGCGACCTGATCTGGGTAGAGTTTGTGTGGTATGATACGTCTTCCACTTCTTAATGATGGATTACGCGGAACTCAAAGGGATAATGAGTGACGTTGAAATCTTCTGATAACCCTCTCCTGAACGGTGCTTCTTCACCACTTTATGTCTGACTTCTTTGGAAAGCTTCTTGGTCTTCATGTTTGCCTTGTTGGTTGACCAAGTGAGTTGCACCTTAAAACTCCTTAGATAAGTGGGGGAGATTGATCTTTAAGTGAAACCACTAATTACATGCAGGTGAAACCTATTACACTTATTTTGCAACTTTTCAAACAAATAATTTGCTCCTGAAGTGATTTTGGGTTTGAATAGTTATGCAACTGAGAATCATCCGATTTTCTGTGTTAATCGAACTTATTCACATTTTGTCTACATTTTTTTAGCTTTATCACTTTGGAGTAGTTTGTGAAGACTCTATATATATATATATATATATATATATATTAAGTTTGATTTGAAAGCATCATGAAATAAGCTCAGTTGGCTTCAAAATGTGAAAACTTTGGAGTGGGGGGGGGGTGAGGGTGTGAATACTTTTGCAGGCCACTGTACACGCTCTTTCATGATGTTTATTTAACACTTGTATTTTTAAACAATTAAGTAACAATACTAATTATATCTTACAAAAAAAAAGGTGAAGTTTGCAAAAACGCAAGGGCACATTAGTAGCTTGCAAAATGGAAAGTTGGAAACAGTCCTCATTTTGTTGGCTTTTCAATTGGATTCTATTTACTATTCATGCCTTTTGTGGTGGGGCCAGTAGACCAATGCCAGCGACCATAATGGTTTCCTGCGATTTTTGTCTGCACTCTCCGAGACTTCAAACCGAACGCAGCGCACCGCGCGATGAAACAAATGGCCGGTGGGTTCAAGAACTACCGTGGCCGCCGCAGGCGTGCGTCTCCTGCCCCCTCAGGTTGAACCGCAGTTGCTGTGATTTCCAGGAGGGATTTGGTCATTGGCTTATCTCCCCTGACAGCTGCTATGGTTATATGTCACGCGTCAATTTGATCACATTTTATCAGGACCCAGCAACATTTCACCGTGTCTCTGGTCTTATCATCGTTGCGCTGTGCTGTTTTCTCTTTGCCCCATGACAGATGGCTTTGGATTGCTCACTCCAGGGTTGAAAGTTTGGCTGCACTGTTCACATGCCCATTGATAGCTCTTGATTGGTTCAAATACTAATCACTCCTGCCTTATGGAACCGAAAAAGAGGCGAACAAACTCAACCCTTTTTGTTGGAACTTTTGTTGTTGACATTTCTACTAGTACTATTTTAACGGCCCAGATTATTCACACCTTTTCGTGGGGTTGGCCAGGGATAGTATTTGGTCCAATTATTAGTCCCCTGAACAGGCCTGAAGTCCGACTGGAGCCGATTTGGACAAGAAGTTTTCTTTTGCTCAGGGTGCCGGCAATAACTCGCCGAGTCTTTGGGAAAGGCACAATGGGATCTTCAACGTTCAACAGGATAATCCGACCAGACGGGACACCAAGCTTAGCGTCCAACCGAGGGATGATGCTCCTTGTGATGCAATGCCCTCCCTGCGAAGCACCAATCCGACAGTCTTATGACCAGGTAGGAAATGAAGCCCACAACGACATAGCTGAACGGTAGGTGAGCTACCTCTGCACCGTCCTTTCGGACCCTGTTCACATGTGCATGGACAAGGCAGCACTCTGTGTTTAATATTGCAGCCGATTGACCTCGCATGAAAAACAAGAAAACCACAACGTTTCATCTCCATTCAAATGATGATTTTTGTTTGGACATGTGTCGCACGCTGAATTTTATCTGCTTGAAGAACCAATTACTTTGAAGAAACTATCTTTAGCCATTTCTTGTGCACTTATATAATTGATTTTAACATTCACCGCATCCGTTTATGAAGTGAAGGGGGCGTCCAGAGGTTGGGTTTGGTAATTGCGTCGGCTTTGGCTTTTTCACATTTTTGGTGCTCGCCTGCCATCTTCTGGTTGACCTGCTCGTTTCATGGGGGGCTCACGGTGTTGCTTTGCCGAGGCACGTGCCATTATGGTTTTGGCGGGAGATCCCGATTTCTTCCCGAGGTGTCATGGTGTTGCCACGGTCGGTCACCGCAGAAGCTACGGACATCCTTTTGTTCTTGGTGGGAATCTCAATCTGAAATCTTTTCTCCACAGCCTTGAGGCAGAATCGAAGCAGTTTTTATGGTTTCAGAGTGAGCGTTTTGTTTCGTTGCCCGGTTTGATGGAGACTCGAGCATCCTTTGTCTGGCTCGACGTGGAGCGAACAGGGCACCTTTGATGCTTGAGGTTTGCAATGACTCTTCTTCTTCTTTCGGCTGCTCCCGTTAGGGGTCGCCACAGCGGATCATCCGTATGATCCGCATAGTGATTTGGCAAATGTTTTACGCCGGATGCCCTTCCTGACGCAACCCTGGTCGCCTCTTACGACACAGGGATATGGTACACCTATTTCAACCGGTGTATACACCGGCCCAGTACACTGGTACTCACTTCGCCGACCTCGGAAGGATGACAGGCTGAGTCAACCCCCTGGTTTATTAATTCAGTGGCCCAACGGGGCTTGAACTCAGGACCTTTTGGATCCCAAGCCGCTGCCCTAACCACTGCGCCAACACCAGGCTGTTGAGGTTTGCAATGACGTCATGCACTATTCCTCCCCAGCAAGTTCACGGTCTCGAGAAATGAGATCCGAGCCACGCCCACGCCCCGCCCACCACGCACCCTTCGCACGAATCAGCACTTTTGCCACGCCAAGTGCGCACATGGCGGCTGTGCCAACACAGTCCGTGCGTCTTTGGGCGGGCCGGCCGTGCCTCGGGGCACTGTTTTATAAAGGCTGACACAGTTAGGGCATGCATTGCCCGAGGAAGAATGGATGATTGTAGTCGGGACGCGAACGGAGGCTGTGCCGCTCGCCAGGCATAACATGTATATTGTGCTTTGACAGCAAAAATACAACTGCACTTACAGCTTACATTGGATCGTCATTGCCTGGGCTTCTTAATACCTTTTTTGTTTTTATTTTTTACTTTCCTTTCGTCATCCATTTCCTTCCTTTTGTCCTTTTTTGCTTTTTGCACCGTTTCGTTTCCCTCTCTGTAATTGGTTATTGTTTGCACATTAAACTTGCTTCTGCACACGCTTTGCACGAAAAAAAGTAACGGTTGTTTCGAAGGCATTGCGGTGTGCTAATAAACCACGAATACATCGTTTGGATCGTGGAAGAACTGCATTCTTAAAGTTTATCATTAATTTTCTACTCTCGATGATTTGGGGCCAAGGAAAGGTTCTTCGAGAGCTTTTGATGTTCAGTTTGGTTTTCACTCTTCAACCCATTTCACCCCCAGAATCTGGACTCTGGACGGTGTATCAAAAGCCTGTTTTCCCTTGAAGTTCTCCGGAATAAGCGTTTGCTGGTTGTCCAACGATCCGGACAAGGTGGGCCCACTCGCTTCGTCAGTCAAAACCCCGTTCGCTTGCCCCTCGAGCCCCCTTCTATGTTTGCATACAAAATTTGCACAGAGTTCATGGAGTACCACTGGATAAAGCGGTTATTTTGAAATCAGGATTGCCATAACATCTGAAAACATTTCAGGAGGACATTAAAGTTTAAATATGTCACTTCCTGAATGCATTGTCATGGCAATGAGAGACCCAATCATTGAGTGGATTATAAGGCTTTTATTATACACTCATTCAACTTTTGTTTAACAATGGCACAAAGGCAGTTCGTTTCCAAGGAAACATATGAACAGGAAACCGTACAAGTTAACCTGGATCGACTGTTTTAATGATCCAGTCATGGATTTGCTGTATTCGTGATCACATCAGCAATACAGGATTATGAATGAGATTCTATAATCTGGGACGTATTTATAAGTAGAAAAATTGTGGTCTTTAAGCGGGAGGAGAGGGGGGGGTGGTAGGGTTACGGTTGGCAATTGACAACAATGGAGCAAATGAAGGGAAAGGAGGAGTATCACGTGATCACACTTGCTCGACAGATCCTCGTGGCGGAAAAGGCTGGCGTGGTGCGATTGTACTCCTTGGTGGACGGGCAGCCTCTCTTGTCACTGGAGAGCGAAGGAGCTACATTGGCATCTGCAGATTGGAGTGGTGTGGCCAACCACTACGTGGGTGCAGCTGCCGGTGCCGAGTGGCTTATTTGGGACCTGAATGTCTCCAGGTGTTTTAATCTTTCTTAATAGCCCTTGTGATCATTGTTACATAAATACCGAGTACCCTCTAACATCCCCTCCTCCATCTTCCCCTGTTGACCCCCTTGTCAAGCTGATTTATCATGACTGCAAAGTTCTGACCTCATGTCCTTCTCTTGCCCAGTTTGCCTCGACAACGCAAGCACGCGCACGTTGACGGAGCACACCAGTTCAAGTAAGACCAATTTCACATGCACAAAACTTGCTGCATGACAACACCAGGAAATAACTTCATGAATTAATATGCACCTAAGGTATTTTAAGATAGAATGAGCAACATATTTCTACTTAAAGGCATGACAATACCATTTTAAACCCTGGTATTTCATCTCAGATATATATTTAAAAAGCAAAACATCTCAGAAAATTAATTCTTACCCACCATCTTTTCCTTCCTACAGCATTATTTCTTCTCTTCGTTCTTTTGTTTCCCCTTTAAACTTCCTTCAAAACATGACAAACTGTATACATCAGTAGTAAGCTGACTTCTCTGAGACTTTAAGTGGCGTCAGGTAAGGACTTGCCACGGTGGAGATGGCCAAATCTGAACGAGGCTTTTGGAGTCCAAGTTTGAATTGTAATTTGCCCAGGATAGCCCGTATCAGACGGTAAAACCATTCAGTTCAGGTGTCCGAACTCAGATAGAATGTACCAAGCATTGGAGTGACTTCCAGCATTCGCCAGATCAGTTGCAATGGCTGCAGCACTGTCTGTCAGTGAGCTGAGGGACTGCTCTAAACACATGGTTTCATAATCAGGGAAGTGGTACAGAGGTTCATCCAAAGAGGTAGAGAGGGTGCTTTTGTAAACCAGTTTCAGGGTTGGTTCAAAAATCTTGTCATGAAGCAAAATTAGCAGGTTTACTTTGATCAATTTTCTTTTAGCAAACAGAAACATGGTAAAAATGTGATAATTAGAGAGATTGTCAGTGACGCAAAATACAACACAATACCGAGATGGTCGTTTATTGACGAGAAATGATAAGAAAGTTCCATGTCAAGACAACTTCAATGTCAGTGATTGATTTTTCTAATTTGTATGCAGCTTGTGGCTGTGGGTAGCATCGTTTTTATGGGGGTACAACTGTGCTACTGATGCAATGCCCCTGTTGCCAGTAAGCTGGTACTCATTTTGCCTACCTCAGAAGGATGACAGGCTGAGTCGACCCTACCTGGTGTTAATTCAACAGTCAAACAGGCTTGAACTCAAGACCCAAGGATCTTAAGCCAAGCACCTTAAACATTATGCCAACTCCAGGCCTTTGGTGAATGTGGTGACACAATATTAAATATGTAATGATCGATGTGAGAATGCCATTTCACTTTTATGAGCAGCAGGGGAGGACAGAGTTTGGGTTCGGAGAGGGGAAATAAAATTTGGGACAGTGTTGGGAGGGGGGTTGGGTATTTTGGGGGGGGGGGTTTGAGGACTTTCGAGAGGGGAGCGTTGAGTTGTGGTGGGGAGGGGAGGGGTTTGAAGGCTTTCGGTTGGGAGGGGGGATGTTGTGGACTTGGGGTTTGGGAGGGGTGGAGAGTTGAGGACTTGATGTCACATTTTACATTGTGTGCATGTTCTGCGGGTACTTGCGAGTGTATAATATTGGCCTCCATTAAAAGTTTGTTGCTCCTGCATTATTTTCACGACAATCTCCGCTCGGCAGGCTCGAGAAGGAATCTAATTATTGGAACCACCAAAAATGGACTCTCGGATAAACCTGGCGGATCAGCCTACTTTAGTTGGTGCTGGAATTGGAGCAGCATGTTGTCATCATTTGCCTCTCAAGTACATCAATTGGAGACCAACATTTTATATTGCTTCAATGCCAAGATTCCAAGTACCCTTCTGAAAAGTTTTTTAAAGGAAAGGGGAAACAATTTTGAGAAACAGCAAAAAGAAAAATAGGACTGTGCATCCTGAAGCTCACCAGGATCAGGAGCAACAGTCGCTCAAACCTCCCGCAAGACCCCCTTAGTCCCTGATGTTTTTTTTTTTATTTTTATGCCGTGAACAAACAATGGTACATCACGATCGCAGTTGATGAAGGTTGTGGTCAAATTCATCAAAATTGTGCATGTAGTTTCTGAGAAGAGAGCAAATTGGAACACACTTTTTGGAACAGGCCAAAACAATTTCTTGATGATAAAGCCTTTTTCCCACTTCCTCATTCATATTATCAAATGCCTGTTCATCATAACTCGGAATCTCACACTGCCTCCTCCCCCATCATGCTACCTCCTCTCCCCTCATGCTGCTTCCTCCCCTTCATGCTGTCCTTCTCCCCTCTCGCTGCCTCCCCCTTCCCTCACGCTGCCTCACCCTCCCATCACGCTGCCCCCCTCCCATCACGCTGCCCCCTCCCATCACGCTGCCCCCCTCCCATCACGCTGCCTCCCCTCCCCTCACGCTGCCCCCACTCCCCACACACTGCTCCCCTCCCCACACGCTGCCTCCACCCTTTCAACAGATTAGGTCAGGCCAGAATATTGCCAGGTCAAGTCAGGCCAGATTAGATCTGTGACCTGCTGCAGGTACCATGTAAACCTGTACTAACCTGTTTCATGGTCAGGTTGTCGGCGGCTAAACCGTCTCTTACACCAAGTTTCCTGGTAAGGAGGGTGTTTGGATATGGACACCCAGCAGGATTAAAAACAAAACCTGTCAAAGGGCGGAGGAGGTCCTTGTGAACAAACAGC
Source organism: Eptatretus burgeri (assembly GCF_056783735.1). Classification (NCBI taxonomy): domain Eukaryota; kingdom Metazoa; phylum Chordata; class Myxini; order Myxiniformes; family Myxinidae; genus Eptatretus; species Eptatretus burgeri. The sequence goes on along the minus strand of NC_140966.1, from coordinate 105,459,670 downwards.
CATCCATATCTAGTGCCCAACTGTGACTGCAGATGTCCTCCTGCAGTTGGGTTAGTTTTTTTTTTAGGAGGTTGGTAGCAGGATTTGTACTCCGGCCACTGTAAAACCCTTCAATCCACAAAACGTACCACAGAGAAATCTGAAAACCTACTCCGTGGGAGCACCTCCTGTGCAGCTGCCCTCTGCAGGGCAGCTCACCGAAAGATGGGTTTGGGGCAAAACCTTCCGGACCCCCACTCTTTGATGATAGGAGGAAAACCATGGGGTAACCTTCCCGGGTCAGATTGTGGTCGTGTGTGTCTGGGTGATGCTGTGGTATCGTCCATCAGACGGCGGTTTCCTTGGGTTATCCTGAGGCGGTCCCATTGGGTGGGTGCCTGGATCTAACCCTAAGAGAGGATGATCACCTGTCTCTATTATCATCTGAGCTCAAGCGTTTGAACGTCAGTATTGCAGCACCCTCTGACGTTCGGAGACCGGATTGCGGGAAGACCATGGTTGATGGTTACACTTACTATTGGTCTGGTCGCTTTGATGGTTGCTGCAGCTTTGTCCAATAAGCTGATTCCAATGGTAATTGAGGTAACACCAGTCAACGAACATATTATGAGACGAAGGATTCATCACTACTTGGGTGCCATTTCTCTGGTCTCTGTATATGGTCCAACCAAGGCGAGTGATCTCACCGTGAAGGACGCATTCTATGCCACGCTCGAGTCTGTGGTTGATCAGTGCCCCAGGTGAGATACTCTTTTGGTCTTGGGGGATTTCAATGCATCGCCTGGAACTAATAGGGATGGTTATGAGACAAACTTTGGTCCCCATGGGTCTGGAACTATGAACCCGAATCGCACTTAGCTCCTTGACTTTCCAAGAGGTCATGGACGCAGAGTGGCTGGTTCGTGGTTCCAGCACCCACAGGCTCATCGCTGGACTTGGTATTCCTATGCTGAAGGTGTGGCAAAAGAGATTGACCATGTGCTTATTGATAATCGCTGGAGGATGGTCCAGAACTGCAGGGTCTACCGGAATGTTCAGTTCCTCAATACCGACCACAGGCTTGTTGTAGCAACTCTGAAGTTTCAGCTTCAATCCGAGAGAATGGTTCCATCAAATCCTCCGCTGGAAGTTGGCAATCTCAAGGCTGAGAAGGTGGCTGAGGAGCTTGCGAACAGGCTGAGTGGAGATTTGGGGGGGCCTGGGTGCTTTGTGGAATCCTGTGGAGTTGTGAAGTTCCTTCAACACCACTGTCCTTGATGTTACTGGTGGATGTTTTGGAACTCACCGTCGGGCGAAAATAATTTTGTCTTTCGAGGGGCACTGGATACCATTGACCAGAGTCGCAGGGCCAGACTGAATGGCAGAGCTGAGCTGTTCAGAGAGCTGAGGCATAAAACTGTACGTGTGTAAGGGTGGACAAAGAGGCCTATGTGCGAGGAATCTGTGAGGGGGTAGAGCATCACCTGTGGTCAAGTGATTCTCATCCTGCTTGCAGGGGAATTCGCGCATTGCGTTCCTCCAAGCCTGTCCCTTGGTGCACTGCAATTAAAGCAGAGGGTGGTGGGCTCTCGAAGTCCGAAGTGAAGACCCACTGGGCCGGTTACTTTGAGCGGCTGTACCAGGCTGATCCACCAGCTGTCGAGTAGCATGTCGTGGGTTGTTATTATCCCTATTGCTGACCCTCCAATCAACCGTATGCTTGGTGTTGGCTTAATGGTTCGGGTGGTGAGCTTGGGTTCCTGGGATCATGAGTTCAAATCTTCTTCAACTGTTGAATTAGTACCAGGTGGGGTTGACTCTGCCCGTCATCCTTCCGAGGCCGGCAAAATGGGTGCCAGCTTGCTGGTATTCTGTGTCAGAGTGGCGACCCATCCAGGATTGTGCCCAATAGCCAAGGAGACTGCTTAGACAGCACAAACACTCTGCACAAAGTATGGTCCTGATGGAATGGATCGATGGAATCAACTGTGATCAATCTTCGTTTGTGGATACACAGGCTGTGGTGAACCAATTGAAATTGAGTAAAGCTCCTGGGATTTGTGGCATCCATGCTGAACCTCTCAAGGCTGGTGGAACTGCTGCACTCATGTCGTTGCATGCAGTTCTGTGCTCTGCCTCGAACACAGGCTCATCTGACTGGAACACAGGTTCTGTGCTCATCCCAGCTGACTGGAAGAGGGGCCTTGTTGTCCCTCTCTGGAAAAGGAAGGGTGATCACCAGGACTGCAGCAACTACCGAGGGGTGACGCTGCTCTCAGTACCGGGCAAGGTCTTTGCTCGGATAATTATTGATAGGGTTCGCCACCATCTGCTTGAACACCAGCGTCCAGAGCAGTCAGGCTTTACACCAAAGACGTCAATGATTGACCTTATCCTTGCTCTTCAGGTCCTCAACAAACGCAGATGAGAGTTTCGGCAGGGGCTGCTTGCAGCCTATGTTGATCTCTGTAAAGCGTTCGATTCAGTGAATCGGGATTCCCTCGAGAGGATTCTTGTTCTTCGTGGGGTGCCACCAAATCTGATCAATCTGATGTCTGAACTATAGACTGGGACTGAGAGTGCTGTCAGATGTGGTGATACCATCTCTGACTTATTTCAAGTCATTACTGGAGTTAGTTATGGGTGTGTACTGGCCCCCACACCTTTCAGCGCTTATATGAACTGGATTCTGGGGAGGATGTCGGAGAGATCAAGCTGTGGTGCATCATTTCGGAATGTCAAGATCTCTGACCTTCATTTCACAGATGATGCAGTCATCTTTGCGGAGACTTTAGATATCCTTTTGGGGGCCCTCGAGGTGCTGAATGAGGAGTCAGAGCCGCTGGGATTACGGGTTTCCTGGGTCAAAGCAAAGATTCAGACTTTCATTGACATCTTGGATGCTGCCATCTTGTCTGTACCTGTTTGTGGCAAGGATGTTAAGGTCACGAGGAGATTCACTTCCCTTGGCAGTGATATTCATGTCTCGGCTGGCTGTGAGCCAGAGGTCAACAGACGTCTGGGTCGGGCCTGGGGAGTCATGGATTCACTGGATCATGGAGTCTGGCGCTGCCGGTACCTGTGCAGGACGATGAAAGTCCGAGTCTTCAGGTTCTTGGTGCTTCCTGTCTTGCTCTGCGGATGTGAAACTTGGACTCTGACCAAGGATCTGAGAAGGCGATTTGATTCCTTTGGTACCAGGTCTTTTTGAAGAATCCTTTGCTATTGCTTGTCAGACTTTGTGTCCGACGAGCAGTTGTTGAGAGAGACTCAAATGAGTTTTGTGACCTGCAAAGTCCGTGAGCATCAGCTGCGGCAGTAAGGACATGACACATTTTCCTGATGCTGATCCTGCTCACCAGATTCTCTCAGCGAGGGAGCCTCGTGTGTGGAGGAGGCCAATGGTTCAACCACAAGCCTCGTGGTTGCAGCAGGTTTATCAGCATCTCAAGGAGATGGGGATGGGCCAGTCATCTGCCTGGGGGATGGCCAGAAGGAGGCCCCTGGAGTACCGACGTAAACTGTACGCAGCAACGCGCTGCTCCGGTCCATGCTCCCATACCTGACCTAACCTGACCAAAATAGGTATTTTCTCTTTTCTCCAAAACTACACCCACAATTTTTATGAAACTTTACCACAACCTTCATCATGGAATATACCAAAGTTTATCCACCACATCAAAATCTGCACTCATTAAGTGGTCTATGTGGGGTGTGTGGGGTTTGAACCCCCCAAAAGAATTATGTGCTTCCTTCTCTGAAAGTACACAAATTATTTTTATGAAACTTGACTGCAACCTTCATCACCCATGATGTTCCAAAGTATATCAACTGCCTAAAAGCATGTGCTCATTAAGAGGGTCTACAGGGGGGGGGGGGTTAGAGGCAGGGTTGACCCCCAAAAATTGGTATTTTCTGTCTCCTATGAAACCACACACATGATATCGATGAAACTTGACCCAAACCTTCATCACCCTTCATGTTAAAGTATATTGACTTCATCAAAATCTGTGCTCATTAAAGGAGTCTACGGTGGGAGCAGGGGGGAGCGTTGACCCCTCAAAATTAGTATTTGCTTTGTACACACGCACAATTTCAATGAAACTTGACCACAACCTTCATCATCCATCATGTACCAAAGTCTATTGACAGCATCAAACTCTGTGCTTCCTTTGGACTAAGGAAGTCCAAAGTGATGGGCGTGGGAGGGGGGGAGGGTTGACCCCTTAAAATAGGTTTTTGGTCTCTTCTGAGAACTACACACACAATTTCAATGAAACTTGACCATGACCTTCATAACCCGTGATGCACCAAAGTTTGTTCATGGCATCGAAGGGGTTCTGCTGGGGGGAGGTGGGTGGGGGGTTGAAGAGCTGTTGCTCCTCATCTAGGAGAGCTTCAGGACAGGCGTCCTATTTTTAGAAAATTTGGGGAAGAGGGTGACTTGACTAGGTAGGTGTCAATTCAGCTTTTAAAATTCCAAAGTCTCTTGGAGCTGGCCACACTTCTTGGCATTGTTCCCTCTTTCTCCCTTGATGGGCTTAATGTCCCAGCTTGTCCACAGACATTGTCCACCAAGACATCATCAAACACCCTTCTGGCCTGGAGGGCCAACAATGATCAAATGGCCCACTGGCCACAGTACACAGGTGGGACCACATCGCCGTTCGTCGGTGGTGATCTTCGTGGCCCACGTGATCCATTTTGAACAAAGGACTTGGCCCTCAATGGCCTTTCATAACGAACCTCTGGTCTGGAGTACCCACAATGATCAAGTGACCAGTTGCCGCAGTGATTAATGAGGGACTCAATGGGTCCTCACAAAATCCATTGAGGGCATGGTCACGAAGCCGCATGGCTAGTTTGGTCTGGATCCGGTTGTCTGTTTCTGAGAAGAAGATTTTTGAATGAAATACCAATATTTGAAGTAAAACCCCCATATCATCCCCTGCTAGGGGGCACATCCGGATGGGGAGGAGAACCCCATGAGACCTTACTATACTGATCAGGTCAGGTATGGGAGCATGTGCTGGAGCAGCGTGTCACTGCATCCACTGTCGGTACTCCAGGGGCCTCCGTCCGGCCATCCCACAGGCAGATGCCTCGCCCATCCCCATCTCCTTGAGATACCGTTCAAACTACTGCAACCACCAGGTACGTGTTCGGCCCTTTGGCCTCCTCCACTCACGAGGCTCCCTCGGTGAGAGAATCTGGTTGGCAGGATCAGCGTCAGGAAAAAAGAGCCACACGTCCATGCAGCCGCAGTTGATGCTCATGGACTGTGCAGGTAACAAATTTCATTTGAGTCTCACTCAGCAACTGTTCATCAGACACAAAGTCGTCCCAGCAATAGCAAAGTATTCTTCGAAAAGACTTTGTGCTAAAGGAATTAAGTTGCCTTCTCAGATCCTTGGTCAGAATCCAAGTTTCACATCCGTATAGCAAGACTGGAAGCACCAAGAACCTGAAGACTCGGACTTTTATCATCCTGCACAGGTAACGACAGCGCCACACCCCATGATCCAGTGAATCCATGACTCCCCAGGTCCGACCCAGATGTCTTTTGAGTTCTGGCTCACAGCCAGCAGAAACAAGAATATCACTGCCATTGTCAGTGAATCTCTCCGTGACCTCACGACATCCTCACGACAAACAGGCACAGACAGGACAGCAGCATCCAAGATGTCATTGAAAGCCTGTATCTTTGTTTTGGCCCAGGAAACCTGTAATCCCAGCAGCTCAGGTCACTCACCTGCATTTTTTTCATTTTTTTTTTCATTTATTTATATTTTTATTTATGGATGTTGGCCTATGATTCTGTGATTTTTTTTTTCTTTTTTCCGGTGTACTGGCTTCGATGTCCATCGGCTTGCAAAATTTCAGCTTTCTACGTCACCCAGAAGGCACCGATCTTTAATATCAGTCATATTCAGTGGTGAGATTGATCTTTGTATCAGAGAGAGAGAGAGAGAGAGAGAGAGAGAGAGAGACAGAGAGAGAGACAGAGACAGAGACAGAGACAGAGACAGAGACACATATAGAGTCTTGGTTTTCTATAGGTTTTCTATTATCATCGCTTTTCTGAAACCTTGTGAATTCTTGGCTTTTTTCATTGGCTCACCTTGGCATTTATGAAAATGAGGAGTGGTCACACTGCTTTCAGCATGGAAAGATCAAGGGAAGTACGGTAACAAAAGGTGAATGGACCTTCGGGGAAACCCATCCACCCTCCCTCCAGGATGCGGTTGCAAACATCAATCATCGACGAAATCTGCTCCAGCCAATGGGAGCTCGAGGTGAAGATGATGAGCCGACCAATGGGCGTTCGGATTAACCGTGATGTCATTACGGTTGAACCAATCAATGTCTACCTTATTAAAACTTGCGAATAAAGCACGCGCCTTCACTTCTTCCTTCACTTGCTGCGATTTTTTACCCTGAAGAGTGCAGCACGAAAAGCTTCGGTCACTTTTATGTCGTTTTTGTATCCATATTAATGTTCTGTAGCACCAAACATCTAACAGCTAACAGCTTTTTTTTATATATATATATATATATATACATACATATATATATATATATATATGTATGTATATATATATATATATATGTATGTATATATATATATATATATATATATGTATGTATATATATATATATATATGTATGTATATATATATATATATATATGTATGTATATATATATATATATATATATGTATGTATATATATATATATATATATATATATATATATATATATATATATATATATATATATATATATATATATATATATATATACATATATATATATATATATATATATATATATATATATATATATATATATATATACACATACACTGATATGCTGTCCTCCGTGTGCCGCCAAGACAGCACCGACCCGCCAAGGCATGGACTCTACAAGACCCCTGAAGGTGTCCTGTGGTATATGGCACCAAAACATTAGCAGCAGATCCTTCAAGTCCTGTAAGTTGCGAGGTGGATTAGCCATGGATCAGACTTGTCGGTCCAGCACATCCCACAGATGCTCAATCGGATTGAAATCTCGAGAATTTGGAGGCCAGGGCAACACTGTGAACACTTCATCATGTTCCTCAAACCATTCCCGAACAATGTGTGCAGTGTGGCTGGGCGCATTATCCTGCTGAAAGGGGCCACTGCCATCAGGGAATATCATTGCCATGAAGGGGTGTACCTGGTCTGCAATGATGTTCAGGTAGGTGACACGTGTCAAATTGACGTCCACATGAATGACCGGACCCATGGTTTCCCGGCAGAACATTGCCCAGAGCATCACACTCCCTCCACCGGCTTGTTGTCTTCCCACAGTGCATCCTGGTGCCATCACTTCCCAAGGTAAACGGTGAACACATACACGGCCATCCACATGATCTAAAAGAAAACGGGCCACATCGGACCAGGCGACCTTCTGAAACTGCTCCAAAGGCCAGATTCCGACACTCGCTTGCCCATTGTTGGCGCTTTTGACGGTGGACAGGGGTCATCATGGGCACTCTGACCGGTCTGCAGCTACGCAGCCTCATATGCTGCAGGGTGCGATGCACTGTGGATTGTGCCACATTCCTCTCGTGACCACGATTAAAATTTTCTGTGACTTGTGCCACGAGATAGCTTTTGTTGCCCTCGCGCATTGATGAGCCTTGGGCGCCAACACCCTTTCTCCGGTTTCTGGTTTGTCCCTCCTCGGACCACTGTCGGTAGGTACTCACCACCGCTGATCACGAGCACCCGACAAGCCTTGCCGTTTCAGAGATGCTCTGACCCAGTCCTCTGGCCACAACAATTTGGCCCTTGTCAAGTTCACTCAAATCTTTACTCCTGCCCATTTCTCCTGCACCCAACACATCTACTTCAAGAACTGACTGTTCACTTGCTGCCTAATATATCCCACCCCTTGACAGGTGCCATTGTAACAAGATAATCAATGTCATTCACTTCACCTGTCTGTGGTCAAAATGTTTTGGCTTATCAGTGTATGTATATATATATATATATATATATATATATATATATATATATATATATATATATATATATATATATATATATATATATACATATATATATATATATATATATATATATATATATATATATATATATATACATTTTGAGATATAGATGTGTACACATACACTACACGGCTAAAAGTATTTGGACACCTGCTCGTCCAACATCTCATTCCAAAATCATGGGCATTAATATGGAATTGTTCCCCCCCTTTGCTGCTATAACAGCCTCCACTCTTCTGGGAAGGCTTTCCCTGAGATGTTGGAACATTGCTGTGGAGATTTGCTTCCATTCAGCAACAAGAGCATCAGCAAGGTCTGGCATTGATGTTGGGTGATTAGATCTGGCTCGCAGTCGGCGTTCCAATTCATCCCAAACATGTTCGATGGGGCTGAGGTCAGCATTCAGTGCAGGCCAGTGAAGTTCTTCCACACTGATATCGATAAACAATTTCTGTGTGGACCTCGCTTTGTGCACGATGGCATTGTCATACTGAAACAAGAAAGGGCCTTCCCCAAACTGTTGCCACCAAGTGAGAAGCACAGAATCGTCTAGAATGTCATTGTATGCTGTAGCATTAATATATCCCTTCACTTGAACTATGGGGCCTAACCCGAACCATGAAAACAGCCCCAGACCATTATTCCTCCTCCACCAAACTTTACAATTGGCACTATGCATCCGGGCAGGTTGCGTTCATCTGGCATCCGCCAAACCCAGATTCGTCCGTCGGACTGCCGGATGGTGAAGCATGATTCATCACTCCAGAGAACACGTTTCCACTGCTCCAGAGTCCAATGGAGTTGAGCTTTACACCACAACAGCCGATGCTTGGCATTGCGCATGGTGATATTAGGCTTGTGTGTGGCTCCTCGGCAATGGAAACCCATTTAATGAAGCTCTTAACGAACAGTGCTTGTGCTGATGTTGCTTCCAGAGTCAATTTGGATCTTGGTACTAAGTGTTGCAACCAACATCAAATGATTTTTTCCGTGCTCTGCGCTTCAGCACTCGGCGATCCAGTTCTGTGAGCTTGTGTGGCCTTCCCTTACCACTTCACGGCTGAACTGTTGTTGCTCCGAGACATTTCCACTTCACAAAAACAGCACTTCACAAAAAAAATTAAAAAAAATAGATGACCAGGGCAGCTCTAGCAGGGCAGAAATATGATGAACTGACTTGTTAGAAAGGTGGCATCCTATGACGGTGCCACGTTGAAAGTCAATGAGCTCTCCAGTATGGCCCATTCGACTGCCAATGTTTGTCTATGGTGATTGCATGGCTGTATGCTTAATTCTATACACCTGTCAGTAATGGGTGTGGCTGATGTAGCCGAATCCACTAATTTGAAGGGATGTCCACATGCTTTTGGCCATGTAGTGTGTATACCTGATGCCGTCTGGTCCGTTTGCAGAATATGAGTTGAGTTTTGAGAGCAAGCCCTCCCCCGAGTCGGGAGAAAAGGACACAGAGTCCAGGGACAGCTGGGTGTGACTGGGTAAGGTGGGCACAGAAAACGATCGGTTTGGGACACGAGATTTAGAAGCAAACACAGAGTTTAGGCATTCAGTCTTTTCGCATACAGTGCCAGTTGTGTGGCCATTTGAGGTAGGGAATGGGATGGAGGGGGGGGGGGACACACACCAGAAACACATTTGATTAGACACCAACTGGATTTAGAGGAGGGAGAGAGGTTAGTAGAGGATAAATGGGGTTCTGAGGCAGCCATTCAAATGAATCAGGGAAAAGGGAAAAACTTTCTGATTCAAGCCGCAAAAGTCCAAAATAGGAGACTGATTTCCTCCCCCTCCCCCTCCCATACAAGCAAATGTAAAATTGGGACTGACTCAAGCCCCAAAAGCCCAAAATAGGAGATTGATTTTCTCCCCGCCTTTCCCCTTCCCTCCCATACAAGCAAATATAAAATTGAGACTCACTGATTAAAGCACTTCTTCCCTTTCATATTTTCATTACACTCAAAGAGCGAACCAACGAATATTTGTCCATGTTCTACTTTAGGAAATATCTTAATTTTCCTATTACATTCATCACCATCGAGGAGATTCACAAAGATTACTTTGGGACTTAGTTATTGGTTTAGGTATCTTTGTTGAGCAGAAATGAAATGATAAACTTCTCTTCATGCTCTTATTTGATCACCTCCTGAGCCACATATCATTTTGAGATTGTAGTAAATTGTTTTTCCATTGTTTAAAGAGCAGGTTTTGGGTCGCTGATGACTTCGCGTGATTCGAAGGTTGTATGCACATTAATAATAGTTGGGCAATTATTTTCTTACATTTGAAACTCAAAATATGCCAAAATTAACTTTTAAGTCAAAACATTTGTCAGTGATCGAAAAACAGTCCGGAAGTTACCGAAGATGCTATGACGTCACGTTCTCCGAAAACTTCGTGAACATTCGGAAACAGCGTGTAAACAATGGCGAGATGCGAATCAGAGAGTGATTTCAGCGGCGATGAAATTGAGTGTTTTCATTCCGATATTGCCGAGGACGAGTCGGAGGATGATGGGAATTTATACTATGGAGTTTCTGGCCCTGAGCCATATAAATTTGAGCCACTTGCAAGTGCCAGAAAACTGCCTAGTTCGTGTACAAGTGGCAGGACTGACTGTCCGGCAGTTCACACTGACAGACTCCACCAGACAGATTTGTTTGTAGATTTTCATTTTCTTGTTCGATGCATGAAATAATGTAAAGTTTGGTTTGTCTGTGACTTGATATAATAATTTTTAACCCTCTAGTCACTCAAGAGTCAGAAATAGAATGAATCAATAATGGACCCAAATATATTATACACCGTAGCCTTGGCGTTGAAGTCTTTCTGACAGCTGAGCTTGACCCCAGCGAAAGTGAACAGTTAGAACAAACCCCAACTTTCAAGAGACTGTTATGGCATATCTATATATAATTCCAGCAATGTCTGTGTCTGTGTGTCTGCGTGTCTGCGTGTCTGTGTGTCTGTGACTGCTGTTTCTCGACAACCACTGGTCCGATCAAATTGAAACTTGCCAGATATATTGCTGGGGACCCGAGGATGTGCCTTTTCAAGGTTTGATATTAATCGGACAAGTGCTTCCCAAGTTATGGCCATTTATTTACCAACCAATGACAGGACACGTTGCTGCGTAGGCGTGGCCGATGGGGAAGAGAACCTCAGCCGCGTTCCCCATGACGGGTTACAACGTACGGACTTCCAGATAGTGTATTCTAATAATTTCTCGATTTCGTATGCGCATTTATAGATAAACACAATGCCCCAATCCTTGAGAGGTGACAGTGTGAGAAGATGAAGCAGGAGCCAGCTGAGGAGGAGAAAGCTGAATGGTGGACACAGCGTCACGCTTCAGTCTCACTTGAGCAGTTGTTTTGAAACCGAGCTCACTCATTGCATTGCCTTCGTAATCCTCGGCTGTGAAATGGTCACCACAAATGACAAGTCTATCCAAAGGGTCCTCTTTACCCATTTTCTTTGGGGGAAAATTTGCCCGTTTTGTTTGTACAAATCTTATCCACTGCCGGTGAATGTTTGATTCCTTCGGGAATCGGTGGGAGCGATTACCCATTTTCCAGCCATTTTCGCAAAACATGACGACACATGTACAAGGCATGATGTATAAATATCCAAATAACTTTGTTCTACAATAATTCAAAATAAAAAACGATAATATAGACAGTTGCAAGCTCAAAAAAAGCGAAAGAGCGGCCCCCTGAACTGGACACTTCTTCAATGAGCGAATGAGCATCTGCTTTGTTTTGGAGAACGTGACGTCACCATCCATATATGGGCACCCGGCTGTTTTTTTCAACAGCCTCGAGAAATAACAACTTCGGAGTTAAATTTCATTAATTTTCCCAATAGTTAGGTAACCACAATAGTTTGCATCGAAGTATTTAATGCACATATAATCATATTGATAAATTTTCAGAACATGTTTGGTGACCTGCAACCTGCTCTTTAATTGATAACCATCAAAGTTTTCAGTTCATTCAAGGATATTAATTTTTTTTTTCTTTACATCCTCCATCTAATTTGTAATTAAATTTATCTGCTTATTTGTTTTATCTACTTTTACCCTGGTTATTTCTTCAAGAAGGCATTTGATATTTCTCACATTCTTTGTTTTCCATTTAAATACCAAGGCTGATTTCATCTCCACTCTTTGGTTTGGTTAATGCTTGATTCTATCATTCACAAATCAGTAAAAAGATGGCGGTAGCCTGTTAAAATTCCCAACCCAATATCTTAACACTTATACTTATAACCATAATGGAGACCATTGATTCCATTCTCTAAAATATATCCTTTCTCATCAAAAGTTCCTAATGCTTTCTTATTTAACTCTTCTGTATATAATTGATGTTTATAACTTCTTATTGTATTCATTTTTCTGTACTCTTCCCTCTTTAAGGTTAAACAGTTGTAATAATGTTTAAAGTTGATTGTTTCTTGATTATATTTTTCTTCATTCCCTTTATCTTCTAATTACACCTTTCAATGTTATTATTATCAATATACGTAAAAGCATAAGACTGATCTCAATACTATAAATTCACTCATGACCTACCCACCCAATTCATCTTTAAACTTACCAATAACCTTTTTTATTCTTTGAGGAAAACAACACTTCACCTGACATAATTACTTGTATCATATATATCAATATTATCAATCATATCCTCAAATACATCACTTGTCTTAATTTCTAATACAAAACTATCTGTATCCATATATAACAATGACACATTATCCTTATACTTTGATTTTAAATTATTATAGTAATAGTCATACATTAATGACTTTGACAAGTCAAGAATTGATGTTCCAATATAAATAGGTTTATCCATTTCAATACTCTTTTTTCAAATGAATAGCACAAAAGTTCTCTGAAAACACCTCCGCTCGTTCAAAACTTGGTCTATTAATTAACTTTGAAGCCTGTTTCTAAGATGTAGAAAGTCTTATGTTTTGTCAATTCCTAACATTTTCTATAGTCTTTCCAAATACAGCATTATTCATTAATTTCTAAAAGTCCTTCTCAAAATCTGTTTTTGCTTCTGTTCTCCTTTTTTGTATTGAAATCAATATACTTCTTTAACCAATGACTGTTTACATTTCAAAATCCGATGAATTTTTCTCACTCTCAACCCAGCAAATAAATATTGTCTCAAGTTCCTTTGTGCAAAACATAACTTTCTTTATCATTTGATGCAGGAAGTAGTTTTTCTGGAGATTTACCTTTTATATTGAATGACTGTTGATAATCACTTAACCATTCTTTTCTTGGACTTTCTTTATCAGGGGCATGAGGTAGGTCTTTATGTTTGTGATGAAGTTCTTCTGGATATTTTAAATCAACCTCAAAATAATATCCAACTTCAGCTTCATCCAATTATTTTTGAGAGGAGACAACAATGTCTTGTAAAACTTTTTCATAATGTTTTTCTTTCACCCATTTAAGTTTTTCATCAGGTAAAGATTGAGACATAGCCCACCCATACAAATTTTTAGCATCATAATACATCAGGTAAGAGTTGTCCTCATTCTTATTAAAATCAGGAAGATATTTGTTATTTGCTTTGGCATATCTCTTGGAACATACTTGAGATATTCCTCTTCTTTTAGCCTTCTCTTTCCTTAAAAGCATATCTATATCACTGATTAATTCCAAATTTTGTTTTGTCATTTTTAACATAGCACTCCAAGCCAAACCCGGGGCTGTGTTATAGTGAACGAGGTCTAATCCTTAAGAATTTTTATTATGACAGACTGTTCTAAAAGTTTCAAATACATCAGCCAATTACAATACATCAGTTTTAATATACAAATCATGATATTCTCAAGATTCTTCATATTAAACTTCTCCAAAACCTTTTTAGCTTTTGTATCATCTCTATTGGAAATATGAGTTTTATTTTACTTACCATAGAAACTTTCCCTTGAAGGAAGTTGTGTTTCTTTTAACTTCTCAAATGAGTCCATATAGTCATACGGATATATTCCCTTTTGTGGTAAGAGATGAATCTCTTCTTGATTTAAGAAATGTGATTTAAGATTTGGTAAGTTTTTAATATTTGATGCAAAGTTAGGTAATGAACTTGCCATAAACTTGTATGTGTCAAGAAATCTGATATGGTTTATGGGGGATGTATGAATTGTTTTTCTGAATGAGATGTATTTTTGATCTGTGTTAGGAATGGCAGAAATATCTCCAGATGTCTTTGAAAGTTCATTTATAAATATATGTGTGTCATCGTGAGAATTGTTGTGAAGAAAGACAGGAATAAAGTTTGGAAGCTTGTAATTAAGATTACAACAGGAATGAGCTGGACCTCTATATTTACCAGTAAGATGACAGTGATCCCTAACCTTGACCTGTCCCTCAATTTTCTCCTCACAAATACGACATATACTGTTCTTTCTTAATTCCTTCTTCTCTCCCTTTGCTAATGACATTGGTTTAGAGGTTTTAACCATTAATTATTTCTCTTCATCTTCAACAGTCTTTTTCCAATCGTCTTCCAAACTCCTCTGAGGCATCTTCTCCCCGACAAAGTTCCAACTTGTATTCATCGCCAACAGATGATTTGATATAATAACAGAAACCACAAGGAGTATGTTTTTGATATTTATTTGTGTATAATTTATTTGGATTTGGAGAAACAGTATCTATCTTTTCAAGGATACTTTCAAAATCACCATATATTACAAACGGATGATTTATAGATTTGTTAAAATCTTTGAATGATATGTTTGAACCTGCTTTTGGTAAATTGCTTACTACAATATCTTGAATATTGATTTAATCGTTCTTTTGTGTGAAAGGAGTTGAGACATCTCTTACAAGGATACTTTTTACATTTTCTCTTATATTGTTGTGATTTGGTTAATCTTGATAAATTTTTGATGAAAGCATAATGTGATTTTTCCTTTGAAGTAAAGTAGAGAAGGTCAATGTGTGTTTCATCATTTTTATAGTTGATTGAAATTTTTAATATCTGAACTTTGTTTGTATCCGTGAATCCATATTCATTAACAGATAGATTCTTCATTTTCTCAAATTTAGGAATATCTCTCAATGACATTGGAAACATTAAATCTTTAACATTTAATGTGTTCTTGTATTTCTTATAATGTTCAACCCTTTCAGGTTTCCATTGTGGAGGATGTAAGTGAGCAAGAACAGACCATAGAAAACATTTATTATCTTTGTTTTGAATATTAACAACCACTTTCTCAAGTTTTATCTCTTTTGGTAAATCAATATAATAAGAAGCTTAAAGAGGATCTAATTTTAAGATGTGTATATCTAAAAAGATTATTTTTGTAATCGCAAATCCACTACCTACTACAGTGTTATCAACATCTTTGTTCTTGTCTCTGGAGTTCTTCAGAAACATCACATCTTACAAAATCTTGAAATGATGAGATAAAGTGAGGGTTTGTCCTCATATAGGGAGTAGTTTCATCAACTTCTCTTACCATTTTCAATACTTTGTTAAACCATATCAACAACTTCAATGATTGAAGATGGTCCAGGGTCTTGAAAGTGAAACAATCTTATTTTTATATGTCCTTTAAATTCCCCATCAGTGATTTCAATGAATAATTTAGTGGCACCTTTTCTTTCTTCATTGTTCTTTTGTTTGCATGATTGAAGGTGTTTATTATAAAAAAAAAATAAGAATATCATTATCACATCTATCACAATGTTTTGTTTCTTGGTCAAGTGGAGATATTTGTCTGAAAAAAATGAATGTGTGTTTGTTGGTTTGAAGGTGTTTTTTATAACATTTATAATTCATGATTACAAACATCGCAGTACGTTGTATTCACCATATTTATAAAACAAAACTTTGCTTTAAATAAAATTTTCTTGATAAAAATTCCGTTTAATTTGTCGGTGAATCTGTGCTTAAAACAATTTTATCCTCCAACATTTTTCACTTAATAAATACAATGTTTCAAGACACAAAAGACAAGTTTCAATCAATCTCTTCATTTGTAAAAGATACTGAAAAATATGTCGAGGATGTAAGATTGAATAAAGATAAATATAACAACTATTGGATAAAAAACAGTGATGGTGAATAATATGAGTTCTTCAATTTCCTTCAGTGGAAAGGCTTTTCGTATATCTGGAAGAACATCAATTAAAGTAGCTCCAACAAAAGTTTCTCCTCTCCTTCTGGCAATATATTCAAAACTAGAAAAAGCAATGAAACAAGAAAAAAGTATCAAAAAAGAAAAACCTTATGGATGAAGCTTTGGAAAGAAAAGATAAGACCATCTGTAATATGCAAGGATAAATTTCTATTTTTTTAAACAACCCTGAAGATGTAAATCCTGATGAAATAAAGGATGGTAATATATCAGGTGAAATGACATTTCATTCAATAGTAATTAAGGATCATTTTAAAATTTCCTTTAATATAAAAAATGTAGTCATTGAATCTGTGAATGAAAAAAAGGACATAGATAAAGATGGTAATGTTTTTTTCTATGAATTAAATATGAGTCATGATTCAACTGAAGATTTTGAAGATGAGAGTGATGATAGTATCTCTGTTGCAACAGAAGACAGTTATGAAACCGAGAGTTTGTGTTCAAACGATAGTTATGAAAGTAGTTTTATAGATGATTGTGAAAGCACCAATGAAAGAACTGAAGATGATACCGAAGATGAATTTTAGTTAAAGCAAAGTTTTACTTTATAAATATGAATAGTATACGAGATATTGAGCCCCTTGAATTTCCTGATTCTCCATATGACAAATTTGAGAATTGTCCTGCATGTAATAGAGTGGGGTTAAATACAGAGTCAAAAGCCTATGAACAATGTATATTCTGTGATTATCTTCTAATTAATAATAATATATAAAAAGGAATATAATTCTTTTAGATTTACACCAAAGATCAATTACTTATCAAGATTGATTGGAGAAATGAATGTAAAGTATGAGGGTGATAACACACCTTTCCTTACAATGGAAGAAACTGAATGTATTGGAGAAATGTTCAAAGGATTGTTGTTATATATTATTCACGATTGGCATTTTCAGGGAAATATCAACACAAGATATTGCATCAATAAAATAATAGACTGGTTAAAAAATCAGAAAATGTGCTTCTTTACAATTCAAGAAGCATTTTTGGGGAAAAGCAGGCAAACCACTTTTTCTGGGGTAGTTTTTCACGCTGAACACGAACCTGTTTTTTGCCGAGCCCAAAAATGCCTAATAAGGTCACTAATTAAGGTCAAAAGTCAATGAGTGCAAACTTCAAAATTTTTCAAAAAATGCTTATTTTGACATCCTCTGTCCATATATGTTACTTATTTTGTGATATTTTGTAAGGTAAAGCTATAACAGGTCATCAAAATTGTAGAATTAAAGGAAATTGTTCAGGGAAATTACACACTTTTGAAAATATCTCTGTAACGGTGCAACTTTTAATTTTGTGTGGAGGTATACATTTTGCTTGCATTTTTTACTCCTACGTCTACAGTAAGGAAGGGTTTTCTGCTTCTGCTGATGGTGTGATATCCTATGGTGAATAAGACAGATGTGTTAATGACCTAATTTGCATATTAAGCATATAGGTTCAAGGTTAATGAGTATGAAAGGCGATTGTTACATTTTGCCTCACAGCTACTGGTAATTTTGCCCCTTGGCTTCTCCAAGTCCACTCAACTTGACAGTGTTGCCATCTATGTGAAGTCGGCTACATTTCACACTAGCCATGCTTTGACATTCCATTTCCATTCAAATAGGGTGTTCTTGAAGTAGCCCTAAATGAAGAATGAATCTAATAGCCTAGCCATCTAGTTCGTGCCTAAGGCATTACAAGAACAGGTAGGGATCCTCTTCAAGTTTTATCAAACAGAAATATGAATGAAAATGAAAGTGAAAGTGACAGTAAATGAATCCATGGCCAGACATGCTTGACATCATATACACCCACAGATGCACAGGTTGTGGGCCTAGACCGAGTGATGAGTGCATCTACTGCTATGCTGTTGATTAGACTGCTGTCTGTACTAAATCTGAAGCCAGAGCGGGAGCCAGGGCAAGCACCAGCTATTTTTGCAGTACGGGGGGACTTTTCATGATCAGAACATGCATGCCTGGAGCTTAGTCAGGTTTTTGTTTCTCTCCCCAGGCAACTATGGAACCTATTGCAAGCCTCAAGCGACAGCGTGAGGATGTGATGTTTGAACATTGTATCATATGCCAGCCATGCAGCCGGGCTAAAGACACGGTTTTCAACCAGACAGACCAAGGCATTGCTTCCATCAGAGAGGCGACTGAGCTCCGATGCAAACTGAGGCACTGTGAATTTCGGCCAGCTGTGGACAGGCTTTCATCGCTCTTTGCAGAGCCTCAAGACAGTATCCCCAAACTTAAATGGCACAAACTATGTAACTCAGCATACACACATAAGGGGAAAATAAATGCTAAGCTAGAAAAGGAGCAATCAAAAGATCCGGCAAAAGCGCAAGCTAATGAAAAAAAGGGTGTTTCAGTTGAGGGACGCCGGTTTTTATGCAGTAGTGCTACTAAGGTGGACTGGACTTTGTGTATGTTCTGCCAAAAATTCGATAGGAAGCAGAAGACAAGTCGTGTCACAACCTTCGACGTGAGTGACGACATCATAGCAAAAGCTCAATTTACATGAGATCTTAGTCCGAACTGCAACTGAGAATGATTTGATCTCTGCTGAAGCATGTTATCATGCTAACTGCCTTAAAAAGTTCTATAGGGATGTAAAAAGGGCAGAAGCCGTGAGCAAAGCAGCTGACATGGCCATGTCATGGTTGTGTCAAGAACTGCATCACTCTGCTGAGAAAGGACACGTGTTTGAACTGTCAGTAGTATTCGAGAGGTACAAAGAACTAACCAGTGAGTGCGACTGCACGATTCCTGCATCGTATGTTAGTCGACTGGGCACTTTCAAAGAAACTTTGTCAAAGTACATTGGGGACACTTATGAATTTCTTGTGCCAAGAAATGTAGCTATTTCAGAAAGGCAAACTCTGCTTCTTCCCAGACAGTTCAGTCACATACCCCTTTCAGAAATGGTGTGTGGTCAGAACAATGCAGAAAATATTCCTGTATTTAGACAACAGGATGATGATTTTCTATCTTTAGTGCATGTTGCTCTTAAACTCCGCAGTGATATCATGTCACATCCTGCATTCGAGGGCTGTGATGTCAGTGAAGAAGCAGAGTTGGCAAGTATACCGCCATCTGTACACATGTTTGTCAATATCTTGCTTGGTGGCCAAAGTGGTGTTGATGCTGAGTTTGATGAATGTGAAACGTCTGAAATTAGTTGGGTGAAGAAATCAAGGGTCCTTGGCATTGGGCAAGATATGATCTATGGTGGAGACAAGAAAGCACCGCCGAAAGATGTTGGAATGGGTATGACACTGCACCAATCAACTCGGTCAAAGAAATTGGTTGAGCTATTCCATAATGCTGGGCACATAATCAGCTACAACCGGGTTCTAAAGTATGACACATCAATGGCTGAAAACACTCTGAAAGCGATTGATCCACAAACTGGGGCGGTGGTACCTAGCAACCTGGTCTCTGGAAGATTTGTGTATTTTTCCGATGACAATATTGATATCAATGACTCAACCCTAGAGGGCAAGAATACATTTCACGCTACACAGTTTGCTGCCTGGCAGAGGGGGCCACCTGCTGAAAGTGGTCTTAGAGACATCAAACCATCCAATACATCAACTTTGGATATCCCACCTTCAGTTGAAAAGATTCATGAGGTGTTTATCAACAAGGACACCCTCATTCCTGATTTCGATGGGGTTGAAACAGGATGGTTTCTGAGGGAGAAAGATACTCCCAGTGCTCTACAAGACAGTGTAGATTGGGACATGGCATTCTTAACATCTCGGCAAGGAGAGGACGAAAAAGGTTCCTGGACCACGTTCAATCAGTTGCACAGCACAAGGTCAGAGATAGCCAAAACTACCATTGGATGTATGCCAATCATACTAGCCCCAGCTCATGAACTTTCAACTTTGAACACCATGGTACGAAGGGCATTACATGTCGCAAGGGCTCTAGAAAACCGCTACGCTGTGATCACAGTTGATCAGGCATTGTACCCCCAACTTATGGAGCTGAAATGGTCAGTGTCCGACTTCAGAGATACCCTAATTCCAAGATTAGGTGGGTTATATATCACTATGAACTTTTTGAAAGTGATAGGGCAACACACAGAATATTCTGGAATGCTTGAACTGTGCGTTGAAAGTGGTTTACTTGGACCAAATTTGGCTGAGAAGGCTAAAGATGGAAAATCATATGCAAAGGCAATGAGGGCGCACAAATTAACTTGGCAAGCGCAGTGGCAAATCTTGATGCCGCAATTCACAACTGACCTCCATAAACAAGATCCCAAAACTTGCCAAACCCTGGAGGATGCACTAGCCAGCAAAGACTTCGATAGCTTACTTGATATTGTGGGTTCTGAGACCTTTCGGCAGCACCTCACAGTCTTCGTTGAAAATCGACAGAGTGATCCAAACTTCAGGTTTTGGTGGGATTACTTAAGGATGGTAACTGTATTGCTTGCTTTCGTTCGGGCACAGAGAGCAGGGTTGTGGACACTACATTTGGAATCGTTCTGAGAAATGTTGCCATTCTTCTTCCGATACGATCACATGAATTACGCAAGATGGGGCTGTGTTTACCTGTCACAGATGCATCAGCTCCCACCAGAAGTGAAGGAAGAGTTCCGCCTTGGTAACTTTGTTGTGAAAGGATCGGACCAAAGTTTCAACCAAGTCGATCCGGATCATAGCCTGGAATGGCTCAATGGAATTGGGAAAATAGAGTGGTGGAATCATTGGAATAACCAAAACCAATTCAGCCCTGGCAAGATGGACGCTCTCATACAACCACAGGACGCGCATTTCAATGCAGACGTATGAAATTATGAACGTTGGAGTGGACACTGGGTACACCCCTAATGAAGCCACCTCTTCCCACACTAAACGTGACAACTCCGATGAGGAACGAATCCTTCAAACTCTCTTGCGATTCAAAGTATTTGCTGAAAAATCTACTGGTCGACCAAACAAGCTCCTTAACTGCGCAACAGAAGATGTTGCGACTTCTGAAATAGAAGAGTCGCTGCTGAATGCTGAAACGCTTGGGCAACAGAAGTTGGAGAGTTTCGTCAAAGAGAGACGTGTGTCATCCACCAACTTGTTCCGTTCTGCACTTCAAAAGGTGAAGGCTCCAACCTTTGCAACACTCTACGATGTTGCTACAAAGACGCCAAGTGGAAAGACAGAAAGCACAAAAGCAGACAGAAACTTCTTGCAGAGTCTAATTGCAGCCTACAGAGCTGGAAGACCGGTAGACCTGGCGAGAATACTGAACCGTGAGTTAATGAACGTGCCAATTAGCATTGTTGAAATATCTGGTGAACTTCGATCTGGCATTAAAGCCAACTTATTTGACATTCTTATCCAAAGTGTAACCTGCCCCACAGAAATCTCGAATGATGAGCCTTCTTGCTTGATCATTGATGGACAAGCTGCAGTCATGTCACTTGGAAAGCCAAGCAAGGCAAATACCTTTGGTTACTATGCAGATGAATTTGTGAAGTTCATTTTCCGGCAAGGCCAGGCTTACAGCCGAATTGACGTTACCTTCGATCGGTACAGAGATATTTCCATCAAAGTTGGAACAAGGACCAAACGTACAAAGAAATCAGGCCAGTTCGGCGTCTGATTGAAGATAGGGACGTACCACTCCCCAACAAATGGCCAGACTTTCTTGCATCAACTGAAAACAAGACAGAGCTTGCTCAGTTCCTGTCAAATGCTCTCATAGCCACGGCACCCCCTGAAAAAGTAGTTGTTGTTGGTGGAGGTTTTGCTTCAGAAACAGAAGTCCAGAGTTCAGACCCTGCAATGGACACAACATTGCTCAAGAGCAATCATGAGGGGGCGGATTCTATAATGATTCTACATTGCCTTCAAACAGATGCACCGAACATTGTGGTCATAGCTCGTGACACAGATGTCTTGGTGTTGTTGGTCGCCAACTTCGGTAGAATGTCTTGCACGAGGCTTTGGATGAAAGCGGGAACAATGAAGAAACCGAAGTATGTTCCTGTGCATGACATATGGAGGGAACTTGGACTTGCCGATCATGTCTATGAGATACTACCTGCATTTCACAGTGTAACAGGATGCGACACGGTGTCCTTTTTCTCAGGACACTCAAAGAGAACAGAGTGGGATATCTTCCTTGAACACAACAGTCTTCTCAAAGATCTTGGCAAGTTTCCGACACCCTCAAAACAGGTCACAGAAGATGCTGAAAAGTTAATTTGCCACATCTACAAGGCACCATCTGAGAACTGTAATCAAGCCCGGATTAAGCTTTTCAGCAAATGTCATGCAACGGAGACCCTCCCTCCATCTAGTGACGCTGCAAAATTCCACATAGAACGAGCAAACTACCAAGGTTTCATTTGGAGAGAAGCTCATAACCCAATGCCATCCCTGCCACCACCAACAGAATGTGGATGGAGACTTGTGGATGGTAAATTGTCACCGGTTCTTAAAACTTTGCCTCCAATTCCAAAGGGATGCAGAGAACTTGTGCAGGGTAGTTGCACAAAAGGTTGCAGTACTAATAGTTGCTCTTGTCGGAAGTGGGGGAGCCAGTTGTGCACTGATGCCTGCAAGTGCAATGTCGCAGAAATACCATGTCGACACAGGGCGAAGTAAAGTAGACATTAGCAGGTCGG
Organism: Eptatretus burgeri; assembly: GCF_056783735.1. Lineage (NCBI taxonomy): Eukaryota > Metazoa > Chordata > Myxini > Myxiniformes > Myxinidae > Eptatretus > Eptatretus burgeri. The sequence continues at coordinate 105,436,815 of NC_140966.1, read as the reverse complement.
GGTTGGGGGTGGGGGTGGAGTGGGTGGAGGGTGTCGTGTCACAGTGAACAAGCTCTTCTCCTTGCCCACAATTGGTCAGACAGATTGCAGTAGGATCTGATTGAGAGATAAGAACACATGATTGACTGTCAGAACAGTTGTTTGCGTCATAAGTTTACTTTGCACCTGGTGACCTTTAACCTTAATTAGGAGGTTAATTAGTCAAATTGTGAAATTCAAAATTGAGAATAATCTTGCTTAGGAATTACGTATGGATAGGAGTCAGTCAAACCATTTCACTTGTGGCATTTAATCATATAAATGAAAGTGAAATGAAACAGTATATTAAAAAACTAAAAGTTGCTCCAGTACGGAGATATTAACAAAATAGCATTATTTTTCCTTCACATTTTCCTTTTTTTCTCACATTTTGAATACCTGTATGAACCCTACTATACAAAATATTGTAAAATAAGTTACATATCTGGATAGAGGATGTCAAATAAAACACTTTTTGAAAATTTTTGAAGTTTGCACTCATTGACCTTTGACCTTAATTAGTGACCTTATTAGGCATTTTTGGCCTCGGCAAACAACAGATTCGTGTTCAGCATGAAAAACTACCCCAGAAAAAGTGGTTTTCCTGATTTTCCTCAAAAATGCTTCTTGAATTCACATTTCCCATAAATATATCCAGTCTATAATGGATTATCTTGAAATTATACCCGAACTTAGAATAAAGTATAGAGTTTCTAAAAAAGCCAATAATATGTTAAACTGGAACGGGCACTCAGTAGAGCGCATATCTTCGCCAACGCTACATTTTGCTCCCCCCAGAAACTGTTGATTGTGAGGGTATTTAATCCCATACCACATCTGCGATCTCATATGTGTTATGATGGCTTAAAAACATTAAATTTCCTGCTGTTTGACACTGATTTACATACATTGTACAATTTCTGTATGAACTCCCTGACCTTTTTGGGTGTCGGTGTCAAGTCAATCTGATGACAACTGGTCACATTATAAGTGATTATTTTCTGGCATTTTAGGGGCATTCAGCACACACGAGTTTCTGTTTTTCTAAATAAGTTATTTATTGTGAACAAACAAACATTCATTGTACAAAAATGACGATTTTGACCTTTTCATGACCTCGACCTTGACCTTTGTACTCTTAATTTTCTAATTGGTATTAGAGTGTGGGGAACAGAACAGTCAACATTTTGGTGTTGGTTTCATGCAAATCGGATAAGAATTGACCGTGTTATGACTAAAACCGCACATTTTGCAATGTCGTGACCCCCCCCCCTGGACTTTGACTCCCAACCGCTAATTAGGGTTATTACGTCATTGTGTCATGTCATATATCACAAGATGGGGCATTGAATTCTGAACATTTTGGCATTAGTTGCATGCAATTTGAATACAAATTGACCGCGCTATGGTAAAAAGACGATTTTGACCTTTTCATGACCTTGACCTTTGACCCGATCGCTCCCAAAATCTAATCAAATGGTCCTCTGATAATAACCAATCATCCCACCAAATTTGCTGCGATTCAGTTCAATACTTTTGGAGTTATGCGAATAACAAACAAACAAACACACATATTCACAAATAAATAAATACACAGCGATCAAAACATAACCTTCGCAACAACGTTTGCGAAGGTAATAACCTGTTTTCCAAATATATAAATGAATGATTTTTTACCCATTTGGGAAAATAAGACAAAATTTAACAACCATAAAAATTTTCCAAATCCATTAAGATCTCGTAGTTGATTCAAGCGGGTGTGGAAAAACCTACTTTCTTTTAAAGATGCTCCTTACTCCCAACTTTTTGGATTATGATAATTTAATAATTTTCACAAAGTCGAGTTTTCAACCTGAATATCAACCACTCTCACAAGGTTTTAATGCTGGTCTTCAAAAAGAAGATATAATCAGTTTATTTAAACTTCAAAACAAACGAAATGATAACAACATTGAAGATATAATACAACTATTTTGTGATACACAGAGATATAAAAAGAAATCAAAACCGATAACTTGTATTCTTAGTGATAATACGGATGATATACCTTCTCCCCAAGATTTGGATAAATCAAAAAAGAACCTCGTTATCTTTGATGATTGTGTTAATGAGAGAAACCAAACGGTAATGGACAGCTACTACACAAGAGGGAGACATTCTTCTTGTAATTGTATTTATCTTAGTCAATCATACTTTCAACTCCCTCGTCGCTCAATAACAAACAATGCTAATACTTTTCTTTTATTCAAGTTAAATTCAATAGATATAAACAATTTTTGGAGAGACAATTGTTCTACATTATGAAGTAAAAAGTAATTTGGGGATTACTTTTTAGGCACACATATGAAGCACACGACTGAAAAATATAAATATATTGTTGTGAAACAAGATGAGATATTAAGGGATATATTTTTTTTATTTTATAAACGATTACATATATAAATGACAACTATGATTATAAATCTTTTGGGTAAATCTGCTTCTGGCAAAACTTTTATAAATCAAGGTTCTTGTATAGTACAAATGAGAATATTGTAAATTTACTTAAAAACCACCATGTATTTCTTATTGTATCAACAACAAGAGTAATAAGACCTGGAAAAGTAGAAGGTGAAGATTATTACTATATTTCAGTGGAGGAACATATGCGATTGAGGAATGAAGGTCAAATATTTGAGGAGGTTTCTCTTGGTACAACAAAATATTCACATTGTAAGAGTGAGTTAAAGAAACAAAAATCTGGTGGTCTTGGGATATTAGAAACTAATCCAGAAGGAATGAGACAAATTATTAAACATCTGAGTGGTGATGGAGTTATTATTTTATCATTTGGTTTTCATGTTGATGAAGAAACTCAACGCAAACGTATGAAAAGCAGAGATACAAGTATTCGTGAAGAAGAAATTACAACTCGTATTAATGTTAATAAAGAATTTGATGAAATATTTAAAGAAAAGGATTTATTTGAACACATCTACTTTAATGATGAAGAAAAGGAAAATTTCCCTGTTGACCTTTATAATTCAGTGAATTATATTTTCCAATAAATAAATGGATGTGAAAGAAAGAGCAAGAAGATATAAGAAACATCAAGAGTTGGTTTCAAAAGTTGTAAAACAACAGGAAGACATAAAGAAGAAACGCAGACAGAAACTAACGGGTGAAGAAGCATTTGACCTGCACTGCAACACATACATGCATGCAATGGTCAAATCAGCCTGTCCGATGGACATGTGCAAGTGTTATGGCAATGGGCAAGTGCTATATTCAGTGACAAATGCAGATTTCTCCTTGATGGGCATGACGACCGTACATTGGTCCACTAGATCCGAAAACCTATGGGAGCACAAACGGACAGTATGCCCCATCACATTTCACACAAAAGAATAGATTTTAAAATCCGTTAGATGGAGCAGACACACATATATATATATATATATATATATATATATATATATATATATATATATATATATATATATATATTTTTTTTTTTTTTTTTTTTTTTTTTTTTTTTTGATCATACACCACCAGAGATTAAATTATAAAATAATGTTTTCATTTGTAAGAATGGTTTGATGATGATAAATCAATAAGGAGTTTCATCATACATTGTTGTTTGTTTGGGGTAACAGGATGGCCGAGAGGTACACACACTCACCTCTAAGCTGGCTAGCCTGGGCTTCAATCCCCACCCAGTTGTAAACTGTCATCCCAGTGTTTCATAGGCAGGGTGATTCATCAATGTGTGTGCCTCGGATAGACCTTAACCAGGATGGACTTTAAACATCTGCCGACATTCGTTGGTGGACGTTAAACCCCATGTGTCCTTCGCGTAGAGTAGGCGAGCTATCGCCAACGCCATGGACTGATTACAAATTCCTGCTCTAATCAGCAGAGGACATTGCATCAGCGGCATAACCTCATGCTGCATACAAATGAAGAAGAAGTTGTTTGCTTTGAACCATGTCCATACCTCATTCAAGAGTTTAACAAGTTGGCAATCTGTTTTATTTTTGTTTACTTATCTGCCTTGATGCCAAAGGTTAAAATAATTCCTTGTTCACTCTTCTTTCACAGATGGAGCCGTGTTTGTGAGGGTCTGTTCGCCACAACTGGCTGCGTTGGAAAGCTTCGAGGAACCCTATCCATCCACAACTTGGCACACGATCAGGCATGTGTACCCTTCGCGTTTAATCAGTGCCTGGCACCTGTAAAAAGCACAAAAAAGGGAATCCTGACACCTGAGACTCGGCCTTCACGGCCATTGCAACTAGGCCCATCACAGGTGTGTCACGTCCCCGTAATACAACACAACATGTCCCTCCCAAAGAAGAAAAGACTGGGATGCACTTGTATGTCACAAAACAAGACAGAGGGTCCTAATATAGTCGAGAAGCGAGTTTGGGATGAAGAATCAGGAAAAAGTTTAAGGACAGTTGTTTGCCTGATCCTCTTTACGAACAACAACTCATTTTATCAACTGGGAGTTAATTGGGGTATGTTAACTGCCATGTGAAATGGTATCCATCTGATGTTTTGAACGTTAACCCTTCATTGGAGAAAATACAAATTAAGCCCCAGCTGATAAATTAAATCATTTAACTTGTCCATCGACACGAACCTTCACGGAGACCGGCATTCCGTTGTGTTGTGATGTGTAATTTGCAATTCAATATCATTGCATGTCCTTGTGCCCCATTGTACTGCAAATAAGTTTTTTGTGTGTTTTGACACTTGATGTCACCACAAAGAATGACCTTGTCATTTGAACCACTCGTGGTGTCTGAGTTTACTCCCTCTCCATGCAGGTCCTGTAGTACATGTCACGCTCCCTCGGTATTGATTTGTGTTTTGAGGTTTAAATGTGGATAAATATCAAATTGAAGGTTGAGATGCAAACCTTGCATACATCGTACTTTGCTTGCCAAACATTGATGGTGGAAGCATATCCATTTTTATGGCAACGTCCAACCTAACACGAGTTCCATTCTCCTCCACACCGATTGTAGGGGCAGCCTGTCCTGACAGCGACCGTTCCAGTGATTTCTGGTCTCAGCTGGCACCACACCCTTCCATTGTGCGCCTGCGGAGGGAACCGGCGCATATACATGTGGCTTGTGGAACTCTGATTGATTCCTACCCCGAGACGACTGCCATTGCATTCGGAGCTCCGACGGGACCTCTCAATATCTCAGGGTTTTTCAGAGCAACGCTTCAAGTTACTTCCCACTTCAACAGCCTCCATGCCCTCAGTTCTTCTCCTGATGTTTATCAAATTGTATTTCTTTCTCAAATAACATGTAATCGTTGAAACATCCACCAAAATATTTGACAAGTCACAATTGCTTTATTTTATTTGTATTTTCCAATTGCAACAAGCAGTTGTTCTTTGTTACGCAAAATAAAGCATTTTGGCTAGTCGGCAATTTTGCTTGTTTTCCTGTTTGCCGGAGGCAGAAGCGTACAATCTAAGCACCTGCCAATAAATTGTACACCGGGGAACGTCCGGAAAGTGAATAATTATTTACCTGTGCATTAATTGTGCTCAATAGTACCGAACGTGTCGGCACAGGCTTACATTGCAAGTTGTGACATGTACCTAATATCGGACAGTTTTCATTTTGCCACCCTTTGTTTGCTTGCAGGGAGCAAGGCCCTCAGGAGGGAAGGTGCTGGAGGTTAGGGGCGTTTTTGAATCTTTTTGACCATATGTTGAGACAATAATGCTAACGTCCGTGGGAAAGAAGGTGAAGTGACGTTTCGGCCGTGAACCCTTCTTCAAAGCAAGAGCTCACGTAGGAAAGGTCGCTTCGTCTGCTCTCCAACAGCAGTTGGCAAACCTCTCAACATTCAGTTGAGACAATTCGGTGTATTTACTTGTACACCGACACTGACCGACTGTTCTTTATAGCGACGAGCTTTCCATCAGGGGTATTTTGTTAGGTTTGAGAAGGGTGGTGGGCATGATATTTACCTTAGTGCTCTTTGAGCATCAGGTGTATTGTGTATGCAAAGACAGCAGGGCAGGGAAGGATGGGAGTAGTGGGGTGAGAAGGAAAGGGACCTTGTGAATAAGCATCAGGGAAAGGATGTGTGGAGTGAATGGGTTTGAAGAGTCAGAAATCCTGCCATGTTTGCATATGTAATAAGTATATGGCTCTTGCCTTGCCATTTCGTAATTCAGGACGTTTAAAACGTGGGTGTGGGTTGAAAGTTTAACACACTTGAATGTTGCACCCCGCAGCACGAAAGTGCTGATTAAGCTATTTAATACGCCTTACATGGTGGTTCCACCGGTGTCCTTCAAATGAGCTTTACTAGTCCGACCGGCTTGGAAATGATAACCAAGTGCAATGCAGTATTCCTGTTATAGGGTTCCAAGTTACAACCACCACATGAGGTTTGTGATTTGGTGCAAGACCAGTTTATACACAACAAAAAATTGATTTGAAAGTTTATACTCCTGGCTCTGGGGGGTGTTTGTTTACATGACTCTTTTAGAGTGTTACCCTAATTTTTTTTGTTCTATATGCCAAGACCTTCAAAAAAAGTTTGGGTAACACCTCCAGATCAAGTACGTTTTCTCTGTAGGGTCCATCTTGGATTCACAGTTGGCTACCAGCAAACCATAATTGAACCAAAATGCCCGTATTGGGTTTAGATGGAATAAATCATTATTAAGCATCCAAAAATTATTAATTTTGATTTACTTCAATTGCTTATGCATTGCTTAACACATTTTAGCATGATTTATTCTCTTAAAACTTGGTTCACAGTTGAAAATGACCATTTTATGTAATTTTAGTCAAAAATAGCTTTCAACTTGAAAGTGGCTCAAAGTTTGATGGTCTCTGAATGACTTAATATTGTCAGTAGAGCTATAAATTTGGCCAAAAGTTTCATTATTTAGTTCTCTGAGCAATTCGATTTTCATATTCTCACAATGGGGCTGTGTGATGACCACAGAGCTCATTGTAAACCAAAGTCACCCCTACCCCCAAATGGCCACTTTTGCGGTATTTCATCAAATGATGATATGTCCTTAATTAAATGCCATGGAAAGTTGATTTTTTTTTTTTACTAAATATAGGTTATTGACCCCAAGGAATTCATTGGTAACATTTTTGTATTTTTTTAGCTGATCTAATTAGCATAATCCCAAGATTTTCCTCAAAATGACTGCCAAAATAATGAAAAGTAGACATGATTTAACATTGAAGCTTTAATTAATGGTCTAAAACAGTGATGTGCATATGCTTCAATCCTACAGAGACTATATTGAGACACTCATCTTAATTAGATGTAGGGTAACTTGGGGCACAACCACATACCGGGGCAAGGTCAAGTACCAAAAGATTTCCATATTTTATTTCTAGCCATCACACCATGTTTAGAATGATATGGGCTTTTCCTCGATAAAGGTGTAATACTGTGATGACAATGCTGTTAGGGTCCATTTGACCTTGACCCCATTGTTTGAGGCCAACCACCATGTAACAAAAAGATTCCATATGTTATTTCCCATTTATTCATAACACATATATGTAACTGAGCCATCAGACCATTTTTTTTTAGAAAGATAAGGACATTTTTTTTACAAAGGGAACACTGTTGAGGGTCTATTTGACCTTGAATCCTTCACTCAAGGTCAAATATCAGGTGACCAAATGATTCCCCATATGTGATTTCATATTCGTGTATAATACATACCTAAGCCCTCAGACCATTTTTAATAAATTACAGCGATATGAAAGTCTATGATGTCATGTTTGGGGATGCCTAAGTGAGGTAAACTATGATGTCACAGTGAGGTTACTATGATGTCACTTCCTCTTGGCAACTGGATTTTCCAGAAAAAGAAGAGAAAACAATGCTGCAAACAAAAGATAAGATTTTAATGGATCACCTTTGATTTTAAGTAAATATAATGGTCAAAAGTTGTAAATGAAATATCAAAGAATAATTGTATCTCTTAAAATGAAATATTTTAATGAATAATTGTGAAATCTAGATCAAAATATTTAAATTTCAAAGCAAAATGGGGGAATCCCCCATATGGGGGAATCCCCCAATTCTCTCTGATCCCCAAAATGAGGGAATCCCCCAATTCTATCTATAATTAGACAAATTGTCTAATGTCATAAAATTTGATCTAGAACACATAGAAATATAAATTAAATGTCAAATCATACATTTTTAAGGGTAAGGAATTGAATGGATTTGGTTTCAAAGACCTTGACTTATGCTTTCAGGGTCAACTATTGGTATTCAGATATTAACTAGGAAATTTGTAAAATATAATAAAACCTGATCTAGAACACATAGAAATATGAATTAAATGTCAAATCATCACATTTTTAAGGGTAAGGAATTGAATGGATTTGGTTTCCAATACCTTGACCTTGGCCTATGTTTTCAAGTTCAAGTATTATTATGCACATATTAAATGTATCAACTTGTCAAATCATTTCTTGGATACATATGAATATGAAGAAAATGATAAATTATACATTATCAGAAGTTGGGAAAGAATGGAATGGAAACTATCGTCATGTTTTCTGCCTAAACAATAAAACAAAAACAGACCCTCATTAACATGAACACATGTAACATGGGGCACAACCTTACATGTAAATGGATGGGGGCACAACCACATGCCAGTGTGCGATTGTGCCCCAGGCCTGGGACACAGCCACACACTGGTATGTGGTTGTGCCTCATATAGAATGTGCAGAATAGTTTACATGTATTTACCTGTTATGTCCCTGAGGAGACGGGGGTAAAATACAATTGCCAAAATTAAAACTAACATTGATTCCAAATAGGTAGTTGTCCAATTTACTTTAAGTGTGTGGTTGTGCCTCCAATTCCCCTAGTATGTACAACATGTAGTACTAATAATATCCTATTTTTTTCAGGGTTGTGAAGAGTTGGATAAAGTGCCAATGATGGAGTCTGCAACTCTTGTAATGTCATCTCAAGACATCTGTTATGATGCAACAAAATGTATTATCTGCCAAAAAGTAGGTGATGATAAGATAGCAAGCACAAGCAATGGCTGTAAAAGGATACGGGAAGCCAGCGGCATACACAATGACCATGTTTCCAAAAGATTGAAGCTTGTTGAAGGAGATGGGTTTTGTTATCATGTGACTAATGAATGTTACAAGAAGTACACTATGAAGACAGTTCTTGACAGAATAACTAAGAAGAATCTAGTTCAAGGCCAAGACTCATCTTTTTCTCAGCAGAACAAAATTGAAGGTAGAAGCTCTCGCTCCCAAGCAGTTCGCCACTGACCTAATGCAGATAATACAGCAACAGGATTGCGAGTTGTGAACTGCATTATCTGTGATAACAAATCCTACAAACAACTGTACACAAAATATCGTATAAGTGAATCCAACCGTGCTATGTCTTTTCTTGCTGCAACTAACTTCTTCCAAGATACCTTATTCGATCGAACTTGTGATCTTCAAGATCCACATTCTGTGTTTGGAGCAGATCTGTATTATCACAATGAGTGCATGACGAAGTACATGTATAATGTGTTAAGTAATTGTTAAGTGTTATCATGCTAAAATGTGTTAAGCAATGCATAAGTAATTGAAGTAAATCAAAATTAATAATTTATGGATGTTTACCAATGATTTATTCCATATAAACCCAATATGGGCATTTTGGTTCAATTATAGTTTGCTGGAAGCCAACTGCGAATCCAAGATGGACCCTACAGAGAAAACGTACTCGATCTGGAGGTGTTACCCAAACTTTTTTTGAAGGTCTTGGCATATAGAACAAAAAAAATGAGGGTGACGCTCTAAAAGAGTCATGTACACAAACACCCCCCCCCCCTCCCCAGAGCCTATACTACTAACCGAAGTTTAATTAACTTTACCCTTTGAACCCGAGCAGCCGTTTTACCAGCCGCTATTCAAACTTCCATATGCCCGATCCCTTTTGTCGTCGATTTATTGGCGGTAGCAACGAGAACTCCTTGGGGAGGTCACCACCAGCTGGCGGACAGGCGCAAGCTCCACGGCTGGTTAAGGGGGTGGAATTTGTTCAGGGTGCCAACACACAATGGCCTGCTCTTTGGGAAAAGATAACGTGTGGGCTTTTCACAGACATCGACATGATGCTGACAGACTGGATCCTCAGCTTTAATAGGGTCGACCTGAGGAAATGATGCACTCCTTGATGCAACACCCTGCCCATGAAGTACCAATGTGCCGAGTGATCATCAGGTCGGGAATCGAACCTAGAGCAGACTGCTCGAAGTGCACTCTCTCGGTCCCATCCTGGTGGCCCCTTCACCACATGCTGACTCTGCAGGGCGGACAGAGAGGGCGGATCGCGTGTGTGACATCAGTTCCTGAATAACGGAATTGCCGTGCAACTCACTCGCTCACTGTTGCACTCCCTCGCTCTGATCCGCGGCGCTCCATGGCTCAAGGGTATGAAATCATGTCCGATTGCTCCTTTCGTGGTTCGAGAGTTGTCTTCACGCGATGATCCGGACAAGGGTCGCTCCGTGGGGTCTTCACACCAGTTCCATTATTTGGTTAAAACTGTTTTTGTGTGCTTGTGGACTTGCTTGTTAAATAGGCCTTTAACGTGGCACGCGCTTCTGCGTTGTTATTGCTCGTAACGCCTGCTATACCTTTATCTGGTGTGATATTATTGCTTGTGATGCTTTACCTTTACCTGGTGCGGTGTTATTATTGCTCTTAATGCTGTACCTTTATTTGGTGTGGTTGTTATTGCTCCTGACGCTACACCTTTACCGAGCGTGAGGCAATGTGGCGTGAGTACATCGCTCTTACGTCAGCACAGGTGAAAAAATGAATTTTCACCTCAATTCTATCTCGGAGTTCTACGGATAGTTCCTTGGACTTCATGGTGGAGTTTCTGCTCTGACATACACTGTCAACTGTTGTACCGAATATAGAAAGGTGTGTTCCCCTCTAAATAACGTCCATTTTATTGAATTGGCCGCAGGTAGACCAATGAAGTTGTCGAGACATCTCAAGGATGATCAAAGGAAATTGGCTGCACCTGAGCTCAATTTGGAGTGTTATCACAAAGGCTTGGTGTGTATTTACTGTGGCATGGAAACTCTCAAACACCACAAGGAGGCTTATGTGCAAGGAATCTGTGAGGGGTGAGGGGGGGGTGGTAAAGCATTACCTGTGGTCAAGTGATTATCGTCCTGCTTACAGGGGAATTCAAACATTGCATTCCTCGAAGCCCGTCCCTCGGTGTACTGCAGTTCGAGCGGAGGGTGTTTGGCTCTTGACGGAGGAGTCCGAAGTGAAGGCCTGCTGGGCCGGTTACTTTGAGCAGCTGTACCAGGCTGATCCACCAGATTTGAGTTGGATGTCAGGAGTGTCACTATCTCTATTGCTGACCCTCCAATCAACTGTGGTCCTCCTTCGTTTGTGGAAACACAGGCAGCGGTGAACTCCACCTTTGCTATCATGTCAGGGGAATAATTTGCTACCCATTGAAATGGGTAAAGCTCCAGGGATCTGTGGCATCCATGCTGAACTTCTCAAGGCTGGTGGAAATGCTGCACTCATATCATTGCACGCAGTTCTGTGCTGTGCCTGGAACACAGGCATCATCTCAACTGACTGGAAGAGGGGCCTTGTTGTCCCTCTCTGGAAAGGGAAGGGTGATCACCAAGACTGCAACAACTACCGAGGGGTGACGCTGCTCTCAGTGCCGGGCAAGGTCTTTGCTCGGATAATTCTTAATAGGGGTCGCCAGCATCTACTTGAGCTCCAGTGACCAGAGCAGTCAGGCTTTACACCAAAGAGGTCAACGATTGACCGTATCCTTGCTCTTCCGGTCCTCACCGAACGCAGTTGAGAGTTTCGGCAGGGGCTGCTTGCAGCTTATGTTGATCTCTGTAAAGCGTTCAATTCAGTGAATCGGGATGCCCTCTGGAGGATTCTTGCTCTTTGTGGGGTGCCACCAAAACTGATCGACCTGATGTCTGAACTCTACTCTGGTACTGAGAGTGCTGTGAGATGTGGTGATACCATTTCTGACTTATTTCCAGTTGTTGCTGGAGTTCGTCAGGGGTGTGTACTGGCCCCCACACTTTTCAGCGCTTGTATTGACTGGATTATATTGAGGATGTCGGAGAGATCAAGTTGCCGTGCATTGTTTGGGAATGTCAAGATCTCTGACCTTGATTTCACAGATGATTCGGTCATCTTTGCGGAAACTCTGGATATCCTTTTGGGGGCCCTCGAGCTTCTGAATGAGGAGTCGGAGCTGCTGGGATTACGAGTTTCCTGGGTCAAAACTAAGATCCAGGCTTGCAATGATATCTTGGATGCTGCTGTCCTGTCTGTACCTGTTTGTGGTGAGGATGTTGAGGTCACGGAGAGATTCACTTACCTTGGCAGTGAAATTGATGTCACTGCTGGCTGTGAGCCAGAGGTCAATAGACGTCTGGGTCGGGCCTGGGGAGTCATGGATTCACTGGATAATGGGGTGTGGTGCTGTCGGTACCTGTGCAGGAGGACGAAAGTCCGAGTCTTCAGGTCATTGGTGCTTCCAGTCTTGCTCTATGGATGTGACACTTGGACTCTGATCAGTGATCTGAGACGGAGACTTAATTCCTTTGGTACCAGGTCTCTTCGGAGAATCCTTGGCTATCGCTGGTCGGACTTTGTGTCCAACGAGCAGTGACTGAGAGAGACTCAATGAGATTTGTGACCAGCATAGTCCGTGAGCATCAGCTGTGGCTGTATGGACATGTGGCTCATTTTCCTGATACTGATCCTGCTCACCAGATTCTCTCAGCGAGGGAGTCTCGTGAGTGGAGGAGGCCAATGGGCCAACCACGTGCCTCGTGGTTGCAGCATGTTGAGCAACATCTCTAGGAGATGGGAATGGGCCAGGTGACTGTCTGGGGGATGGCCAGACGGAGGCTCCTGGAGTACCGGCGGAAAGTGGACTCAGCGACGCGCTGCTCCGGCACATGCTCCCATACCTGACATGACAGCAAAGGGGTTGAGCACTTATTGATGCAAGACATTTCAGCTTTTCATTTTTAATTAATTTGTTAAAGTTTCTAAAAACGTGTTTTCACTTTGTCACTATGGGGTATTTCGTGTCGATCGGTGACGATTTTTTAAAAATCAAATCCATTTTAAATTCAGGCTGTAACAACAACATGTGAAAAAGTTGAGGGGTTTGGGTACTTTTTAAAGGCACTGTATGTGAGTGAGGGGTTGGGGTTGTGGTGGGGAATTTTTTATGGTACATCTCCTTATTATGTACATAATTATTTATCTCTGAGCAGCAATCAGCATCAGGATGAAGCAGAGCTGTCGGAGCTGTGCAAAGCTTTGTGGAAAGCCGACAAGAACCGCCTGGTTCCCGGACACGACTACCGCGTCGACCTGCAAGTGAGGACCGCAATATGGTCATTACTGACTTACCACAATACCTGTGCCACATGGGTTAGAGGTGTAACGTCTGGCCATGTGGAACCTGAGACTTGGTGCATATTTACTGCAGTGTGGAAACCCTCAAACACCGATCCCATTTCATGATAACAAACAAGTATGGTGAGAAATATTCACACGGTGGGATGAAAGAGCAGTGTCCACTTGTCACTGGTCTTTCAGAGAGAATGCTTCGACACCGTCGGAGATTCATCCTACTATTTCTCGCCAAAAAATTATGGAAATCCTTCCATTGCTCATGTTGCTCATACGTCACCCTCTTACTGGGTACTCACCTTTAAAATGGTCTTGGCCAGTTTAACGCCCATCAAAGGAACGGCACTCACATTGCTTGCGAGACACCAAGACGCCCTATGTCGTGATTCGAACCCAGGCTGGATAGCTCAGGGGCGAGTGTGCGTAACTCTAGGCCATCCTGCCAGCCCACCATATACGTGAAAACTTGGACGTCCAGACATGATGCATGTGTATCGACCATGACAGCATAGTTGTAGTGATGGACACACACTGCTGTTTAATCCCACCGTGTGAATGGTGATGTAGTGATGGACAGCACATTTGAAAGACTGAAGTGAGGACAAGAAAACTGACACAGGGACGTACAATTCCACAATAAGGAGAATAAGGGGACAATTGAATGCAAGTGTGACTTTGGGAGAATGAGCAGGTGATCTTTCTTTGTTATTTCACATCAATTTGCAGGGTCGAGCTGGTTACGTCTCGTTGGGCAAAGGAAATGCCACTGATTATGCCCGACACCCTCTCTTTACCTTCGTGGATGAAAATCATCTGCATGAGAAGCCCACGTACCATGGTGAGTACTTTGATGCGTATGCCTCGATGACCAAACTGCCCTCACAGGTAAATATATGCAAAAGTTTGTGTTGAAATCAAATATTCACAGTTGAGTCAACTGCTTACCCGTCGTGTTCATCCTTCCGTCCATAGCCTTCATCGCCCTGCTCGATAATTATGAAAGTGCGACGGGAATCCGAGAAATAGTAACTCCTGAAGAGAAGGACGAGAACAGTCGCTTTCTGGATGCGGTTCTGCACACGGAGGTCATGGAGGTGGGTCAAAGTTTAGGTCGCTTACGGTTCACATATGCCATCTCCTTTACCACAACTTGGTGTAACCTCATTGGGTGGCCTTCCATCAAGGAATCGGTTTTAGTCTTCCTGTCTTTGCCCTGTTTAAATGGATGAATGTGTACCATACCTTATTTCACCTTGTCCACAGATTCCTGTGTTTGCATCTCAACTACTCAGGTGTCAGCTTGTTTCCTCCTCTACTGTTTTCTTCATATGAGACATTAAGCTCGTTGTTCCATCCCAAGTTGTCCCATTTCTGTGTGCATTACCATGTGTCCGGTGAGGTCAGACTCGATCTGTGACTTGCTACAGGTACCGTGTAAACCTGTACTCACCTGTTCCATGATTGGGTTGTCGGCGACGAAACCGTCTCCCCCACCAAGTTTCTTGGTGACGACTGTGTATGATATGGACACCCAGCAAGATGAAGAACTGTGCATCCATCCATCCATTGGGACCATACTCTGTGCCGAGCGTTGGTGCTGCCTTGGCTCTTGGGCACAATCCTGGATGTGTCGTCACTCCGACACAGGATACCAGCAAGCTGGCACTCATTTTGCCGACCTCGGAAGGATGACAGGCAGAGTCAACTTTACCTGGTATTAATTCAACAGCCAAGTGGAATTTCAACTCAGGATCCTAGGATCCCAAGCCTACCCCCCAAACCATGAAGCCAACACCAGGCATGATGAAGAACAAGACCGTGTGAAAGGACGGGGAGCTCCTTGTGAGCCAACGGCCATCCATATCTAGTGCCCAACTGTGTCTGCGGACGTCCTCCTGCAGTTGAGTTACTTTTTATGAGGAGGTTGGTGACAGGATTTGCACTCAGGATCCCAGGATCCCAAGCCAACCCCCCAAAACCATTAAGCCAACACCAGGCATGATGAAGAACAAGATCGTGTGAAAGGACGGAGGAGCTCCTTGTGAGCCAACGGCCATCCACATCTAGTGCCCAACTGTATCTGTGGACGTCCTCCTGCAGTTGAGTTACTTTTTATTAGGAGGTTGGTGGCAGGATTTGCACTCCGGCCACCGTAAAACCCTTCATTCCACAAAATATTCGAAAAGCATTTAAAAAATCTAAAAACCCACTCCGTGGGAGTACCTCCTGTGCAGCTTCCCTTCGCAGGGCAGCTCACCGGATGACAGGATTGGGGCAGTCTTCAGGACCCCCAATATTTGATGATAGGAGGGAAACCACAGGGTAACTTTCCCGGGTCAGATTGTGGTCGTGTGTGTTGCAGTGGTGCTGAGGTGTCGTCCACCAGACGGCGGTCTCCTAGGGTTAATCTGAGGCAGTCCCTTCGGCTGGGTGTCTGAAATGTTATCATCTGAGCTCAAGCGTTTGGACATCGGTATTGCAGCACTCTCTGAGGTTCAGAGACCGGATTGCGGCGAGATCATGGCAGGTGGTTACACCTACTATTGGTCTTGTTGCTCTGATGGTTACCATGCCCAAGGACTTGCTGTACCTGTGTCCAATAAGTTGACTCCGATGATAGTTGAGCTAACACCGGTCGACGAGCGTATTATGAGACTTAGGATTCGTCACTCCTTGGGTGTCATTTCCCTGGTCTTTGTATATGCTCCGACTGAGGTGAGTGATCTCACCGTGAAGGACGCATTCTATGCCACGTTCAAGTCTGTTGTTGATCAGTGCCCCAGGCAAGATACTCTTCTCGTCTTGGGGGATTTCAATGCATTGACTTGAACTGATAGCGATGGTTATGAGACATGTGTTGTTCCCCAGGGATCTGAAACTGTGAACCAGAATATCACTAAGTTCCTTGACTTTGCAACAAGTCATGGACTTAGGGTAGCTGGTTCATGGTATCAGCACCAACAAACTCATCGCTGGACTTAGTATTCCAACGCTGACAGTGTGGCAAAGGAGATTGACCATGTGCTCGTTGATGGTCGCTGGAGGATGATCCAGAACTGCAGGGTCTACCGGAGTGCTCAGTTCCTCAATACTGACCACAGGCTTGTTGTAGCATCTCTGAAGTTGCAGCTTAAGTCCAGGAAAATGGTACCATCCCAGCCGAGGCTGGATGTTGGCAAGCTCAAGGATGAGAGGGTAGCTAGAGGAGTTTGCGAACAAGCTGAGTGGAGATTTGGGGGGTCTGGATGCTTTGGGAGATCCAGAAGAGTTGTGGAGTGCCTTCAAGACGACCGTCCTTGATGTTGCCGGTGTATGTCCTGGAACTCTCTGGAGGGTGAAGAATAATTTTGCCTCTCAAGGGACACTGGATACCATTGACCAGAGTCGCAGGGCCAAGCTGAATGGCAGAGTTGAGCTGTTCAGGGAGTTGAAGCGTAAAACTCTATGTGCGCTAAGGGTGGACAAGGAGGCCTATGTGTGAGGAATCTGTGAGGGGGCGTCGAGCATTACCGGTGATCAAGTGATTCTCGTCCTGCTTACAGGGGAATTCCCGCTTTGCTTTCGCCGACGCCCGTCCCTCGGTGTACTGCAGTTAGAGCAGAGGGTGGTGGGCTCTTGACAGAGGAGTCAGAAGTGAAGCCCCCCTAGGCCGGTTACTTTGAGCGGTTGTACCAGTCTGAATCACCAGCTGTCGAGTTGGATGTCAGGGGTGTTACAATCCCGATTGCTGACCCTCCAATTAACTGTGGTCCACCTTAATTTGTGGAAACAGGCTGTGGTGAACCAGTTGAAATGGGGTAAAGCTCCAGGGATCTGTGGCATCCATGCTGAACTTCTCAAGGCTGGTGGAAATGCTGTACTCATGTCGTTGCATGCAGTTCTTTGTTCTGCCTGGAACACAGGCATCATCCCAACGAATTGGAAGAGGGGTCTTGTTGTCCCTCTCTGGAAAGGGAAGGGTGATCGCCACGACTGCAACAACTATAGAGGGGTGACGCTGCTCTCAGTGCCAGGCAAGGTCTTTGCTCGGATAATTCTCGATCGGGTTCGCCACCATAAGATTGAGCACCAGCGTCCAGAGCAGTCAGGTTTTACACCAAAGAGGTCAACGATTGACTGTATCCTTGCTCTCCATGTCCTCACCGAACACAGACGAGAGTTTTGGCAGGGGCTGCTTGCAGCCTATACGATGTTGATCTCTGTAAAGCGTTTGATTCAGTGAATCGGGATGCCCTCTGGAGGATTCTTGGTCTTTGTGGGGTGCCACCCAAACTGATCAATCTGATGTCTCAATATACTCTGGTACTGAGAGTGCTGTGAGATGTGATGTTACCATCTCTGACTTATTTCCAGTTGTTACTGGAGTTATCCAGGTGTGTACTGGCCCACACACTTTTCAGCACTTGTATGGACTGGATTCTAGGGAGGATGTCAGAAAGATCAGGCTGCGGTGCATCATTTGGGAATGTCAAGATCTCTGACCTTCATTTCACAGATGATGCAGTCATCTTTGCAGAGTCTTTAGATATCCTTTTAGGGGCCCTCGATGTGCTGAATAAGGAGTCGGAGCCGCTGGGATTACGGGTTTCCTGGTTCAAAACTAATATCCAGGCTTTCAATGACATCTTGGTTGCTGCTATCTTGTCTGCACCCATTTGTGGTGAGGATGTTGAGGTCACAGAGAGATTCACTTTCCTTGGCAGTGATATTCATTTATCTGATGGCTGTGAGTTAGAGGTCAACAGACGTCTGGGTCGGGCCTGGGGAGTCATGGATTCACTGGATCATGGGGTATGGCGCTACCGTTACCTGTGCGGGAGGACGAAAGTCCGAGTCTCCAGGTCCTCGGTGCTTCCAGTCTTGCTCTGCAGATGTGTCTTGGTCTCTGACCAGTGATCTGAGACAGAGACTTGATTCCTTTGGAACCAGGTCTCCTCAGAGAATCCTTGGCTATCGCTGGTCGGACTGTGTGTCCAATGAGCAGTTGCTGAGAGAGACTCAAATGAGATTTGTTACCTGCATAGTCTGTGAGCATCAGCTGCGGCTGTGTATGGCCATGTGGCTCGTTTTCCTGACGCTGATCCTGCTCACCAGATACTCTCAGCGAGGGAGCCTCGTGAATGGAGGAGGCCGATGGGCCGAGCACGTTCCTCCTGGTTGCAGCAGGTTGATCGGCATCTCTAGGAGATGGGAATGGCCCAGGCATCTGCCTGGGGGGATGGCCAGAAGGAGGTCCCTGGAATACTTGCGAAAGTGGATGCAGCGACGCACTGCTCCGGCGCATTCTCCCATTAAAAATAATAATAATAATAATAATAATAATAATAATAATAAACCATCTGGCCAAAATGATATACCTTACTATATATGTACCTATTCTGTTTGTGGTGTGCTCGCAGCTTGCACACCCTTTCCTGGTGAAGAAGAATCTTGCCAGTGCCGACCTAAGTCAGTTCAAGTGGCAGTTGTACAAGATATGGTTCGAACTGTATGGACGTGGCACCGGGTGAGTCCTCAACTTGGGCGCATGTACGGGGGATGATATGTTTTGTTCGAAGATAAGGTGACACTTTATTCCAATCGTTTTATGTGTTCGTGCATGCCGTTTGTGTGTGTTGGTGGGACATCGTCCACCTTTTCACTCTCATAGCTTGTATCCAGGGCTTGGTGGGACGACTTTCCAACCGTTTGACTTTGTCCCTCTGGTGTCTTCTTTGTTGTGCCTCTTCTGACGAAGCCGCCAGTGGCATTTTGTTTTTCTGTTGTCCATCCGTACCTATGTACGTACAACCGTCCATGCTAATTTTCTGTTTTCCCTGCTATCGCTTGTCGGATTGAGACAAAATTTTCACCTTAGGTGTGACGACTCATTTAGAATGTTTCAATGAAAATTGTGATGTCATAAGTCGCATGGTGTGGCAGCTAGGTTGGAGAGAAAGGAAAAACTTTGGACCTCTGTACCTCCGAAACCGCTTCGTGGGAAAAACTGAAACTTCGCACAGGGCAAGTACTCCTCATGGGGAATAAGTGTGATTTTTTTTTTTTGATGATGTCATAATTGCGTACGTTGAACGCTTTATCCAATCAGTGTGAAAAATTTTGATGGTCGTCTCGGGCAAAATTGTATGTATTGGGTGGGGGGGGGGGAATTGATGACGTCGAGGTTCACGTAGTTTGGCAGCAATATTGTTTTTGACATAAAACCTTCAAAAATCTTCTTCTCCAAAACAGCTGAACAGATCAAGGCAAAACTTTACAGGTATGATCGCCGATCCATAAAGAACAAAAAGTTCTCCAACTATGACATCATAGGTCACATGGTTTGGCAGCTATGATTTTTTTTGGAAGAAGAAACCTTTAAAAAATCTTCTTCTCCAGAACAGCTTGACAGATCTAGGGGAAACTTCACCCACATGTTCCCCTAGCCTTGGGGATACCGGGGTGTTCACGAATAATTGATAGGTCACATGATCTGTCAGTCATATTGGATTGAACGGGAATCTTAAAAACAAAAATCTCTTG
>NC_140966.1:105276809-105411809 GCF_056783735.1 Eptatretus burgeri | reverse complement strand
TTGTCTCCACCCCCCAGGTTTCTGCATTGTGCACGCATTTCATGACCAACCACCTTCCGATGAAACTCACATAATCCAAAATCACTGCTCACCTCCACTCATCCGTTCCTCTTTTCTACGGCCTGTGGAATCAACTTCCACATTTTCTTCCACCCAATTCGTCCCATCCAGGTCTTCAAATCAGCTGTTCTCCACCATCTCAGAATGATTGTCCCCCATCCAAAACCATGATCTTTTCTACCTCCATTAACACCGCCCCCCCCCCACACCCTACCACACTCCCATGCACACTCCTTCCAAATTTCCAGTTTTCTCTCCCTGAGAATTTGCTTCTGTGTTCGTCTTGTCCACCCCCATGCGTCCTCTCCTACCCCTAATTCCTCCCTGCTTTCCTTATTCGTCCAAGCCTCCCTCTATTTTGTCCTTCACCCCTGCTGTTGGTGTTTCCTCCATCTCTCGACTGTTCCTTTTGGTCTGTCGCATCCATTCAGTGTTCCAGCTCTTCTACGAGCCTTGACATTGTAGAAAATAAAATATTTTTTTTAAAACATGATGATGAGCCGCAACACACCTTCCCATTTACTGCATTTGGCCGTTTTCAGGGAGTTTTCATTGTGCGAAAGGATTTGCACAAATCGACTTGACATTTAGGAAGTCGAACTGTATTGAAAAGTAGAAACGCATGCGCTTGTGGTTGACGTGGTTTCTCCGATAACAAAAACAGACTCACGACATTTCCCATACCGACACAACTGACGCAATCATAGTTCCTGCTTGTTTTCACAAATTTCACAAGTTAATAAATTGCAATGGTTTTGGTCCCAACATTCCTTACTGGATGCTAATGGTCCTCTTTGAAGTAGTTTCAAACTCTCACGATACCCTTCGGACCCAACCAAGGTTGTTGTGCAGCCGCCGTTCCTGAGAGGTCTTGGGATTGGAGGACCGAAGCCTTCGATGATGGACGGTGACCAGTTGATGGTGATTGAATGAGGCACTCAATAATCTCAAGGAATTCTTAAGATCTCTCCCTCTCCCCACACCTCCTCCAAGTAAGCTCTTGGGCTGCTATAGTCTCAAGGCAAGAATTACAACGAGTGGTTTTGCCATTGCCTTTCCAGTTGTCATCTCGACATGAATTTGTTCGATCATAAGCCTTCTCTGAGTAGAAAGACACCGTGGGATGCGTAACGTCCACTGATGACTCCGAACAGATGGGTCCCTCACTCGATGTCCAATCCAATGGACGGAGTCCTCATCAATGCCTCACCCTGCCTGTGAATCTCAGGGGGGGGGCACTTTACAGTGAGGTCAGGAATGGGACCCAGACTAGTTGGATAAAAGATATGTGCATCACCTTTGATCTGGGGAATTTCACAAAACTCTTCGACGATGCATACAGTAATCACGAAAAGCTGACAGTGGGTGTTGTGGGGGTGGGGGAGTCATTTATGAAAAGAATAAGAGTTGGTTGAAAGGATTTAAGAGAGAACGAGAGGATGGATGAGTATGGGAAATGACATTTTGTTGCCATATTTGGGTGGAAATGGAGCGGAGGTTGAAAACCCACATTTTTTTAGGTCCTCGTGGAGGATCTCTAAGTCTTACTCACGTTGTTGTTCTTGTGGACTTTTTTGTTTCACAGCCTACAGTTTTCATCGAAACTTCCTGAAACATGGCATATATATGTAGACATACCCTGCGCAGACAGTAACCATCTCCGATTTTGAAAATTCCTCCTCGAAAAAAAGTTATGACGTCAAAATATCTCCGCTAATGGAAATCGCCTAAAAAAATTATCTCCGAAACTAGGCAAGCTTTTTGAATTCTGTTTGCGGGAATCGAACAGGGCATTAGCAGAGATGAATTACCGCACATATGATACATCACTATGACGTCATATCAATTTTCATGACGTCATTCCTATTTTTTGACATTTTTTGTTTCACAACCCAGAGTTTTCATCGGATCTTCGTGAAACTTGCCATGTATATGCAGAAAGCCCACGCGCAGGCAGGAACCATCTCCGATTTTGGGAATTCTTCCTAGAAAAAAAGTTGACGTCATAATATTGCCGCTAATGGAAATCGCCGATATAATTATCTCCGAAACTAGGCAAGCTGTTTGAATTTTGTTTGCGGGAATCAAGCCGGGCATTAGCACAGATAATTTATCGCAAACCTGATACATCACAAATTCGTTTTTATGACGTCATCGTTAAGAGGACGAGGATCTTAGCTCATTCGAGCTTGTTTTTTTTAGCTCATTTGGTGGTGTGCTCACTTTTGAGGTCTTTGTTGCCTGGCACAATCCCCGGTGAAGTTGAACCAGGATAGAGCTCACATTCCGGTTCAGTGCCAGGAGGAGATGCTGCATAGAGAAGCATGCCGTTATCCCACTTGCCTGCAACTACTATACAGACAGGTGCCTTGAAGCTGCTATAGAATCTGAAAACTGCTTGGTATGTATGTATATGTATTTATTTATTTATTTATTTTAAATTAATGAATAATTTATTTTGACATTTTTTAAATTTTTTCATTTATTTTGATTTTTATTGAAATATCGTGTCTAAGTCCCTCAGAGTGGCGTGCACATCAATCGCATGCGAGATGAAGGACATCAGGAGACAGTATTGTACTTTGATGGCTGGGTTTGAATCCTGACCCAGCTATAAACTGTCATCCTGCTGTTTCACGGGCTCATCAGTGTTTGTGCCGTCCCTCGGATGGATGTTAAACTGAGCGTCCTGTCTGCCGGCATTAGTTGATGGACGTTAACGATCCCACTGTGTCCTTCACAAAGAGTAGGCGAGCGATCGCCGGCACCATTTTTAAAATAAAATAAAAATTCTTACTTTTTCAACAAAGACCAAAACTATTTTCTCTTCCACTTGCCTTTTGAGATAAAATTCGAACATTGCAATCATAATATCGTATTTCCACACTCTGCTTTCGAACATTCCAGCATCTAAATGTAGATCCTCGTGTGCATTACGTAACAATACATTATTTGGAGATGTGGTGGCACTTTGACAATTTGGTGGAACTTCTTGTTGAAAATTAATATCGATGTCAATGGAACTCGTTCATCCAGCAATCACCGAAAAGGCAAAATTTTCTCATGGGCATCAGATTTCACTGAGCATGGACGATGGAAACCTTCTCCATCATATCGTAATGGGACATCGGGTGGGTTTCTGAGTGCTCACTCTCGATCCAGTGACCTTTATAGTTGACGTGCTATCATATTGGACATCGAGCAATCACTTTGTTCATTCCTTCATCCCATGCAGAAACGACTCTTCTGGATTTGAGCACGTGTTTGTCGGTGAGACGCGTCGAAGGAAAGAGGTCATCGGTTTCCACAACTGGATCCAGTTTTATCTCCAGGAGAAACGCGGCAATGTCGACTACATGGGCCACCATGCTCGTCGCTGGAAGAATCAGGTGGGTCTTGATACTCACCCAATTATTCTCGACAGATCGAGCCAAAAAAGGTCTTTTTATTGCCGATCCCAATTCACCCTGAGCAGTCACGGATAAAGGGTATCACACAATGTGGGATGAACCATGAAGTGTGCACTGGCATCGCGTATATTCGACCTGAGCACGTCATGCAGGCAGATTACCCTCTCTGAAAGTCGTTAATGAGCCAGATGGGTTTTCACCGTTGACAATCTCATTGTATTTGGCAATTCTGAGACTTGCTCAATTTCCAGAAGCTTTGAATTTAACATCATCGTATTGTCCGCTGGATTTGAACCCACGACCTTTGGGAAGCTGGTTCGGCATCCTCATCACTAGGCTACCGCTGTACCCGTAGACATTAATATCGAAGTGCACAAACAACACAGACACAAGAGTTACAAACTGGTCATCGCAGCTTGACAGTGACCGTATTTGTTAGCGCAATCGATTTATCGAAGGATAAGTGAATGTAGAATGTAGTTGTTATTTAAGTCTCCCTCTATAGGACCGGGGGAGGCTGAAAGCTGTTGGCGGGTTTGTTTCTACAATTAGTGTCCCCATTTTTTTCATGGTACCCCAGAGTTCCTTAGATCGCGAGGAGCAATGAAACCACATTGAGCCGTTTCGGGGGGATTTTTCTTCCTTTTTGTTTTTTACTGCCAATGTCCGAGCTGTATCTCGGAGCTGGGCCTTGGCTTTCAGAATTAAATTTTGCATCAATAACTGGAATGAATAGGACGCAGGGGTGATTTAGAACATGTTTGACCTTGACCTAATTTTGAAGGTCATGACCTAATTATATACATTTTAACATTTTTCACCACGACTCGACGAAGATTCATCTGATCGGAACGAAATTGCCCTCTCCAGATAGCATCGAGCAAGGTGCATTCACACTTATTTACACCACACCCATCCGGGTTAAAGGTCAAATGGCGGTCTGAAAAAAAAATGCGTTTTTGTCAATGCGGAATCTCAAAGACCGCTTGGCCTTCCAATATGTTTTTGCATCATAATAGTGTACCTGCACTGAAGTTGTGCACATGATATTTCTTTCATGTCCTTGACCTACTTTTTCAGATAGTGACCTAATTACTTAAAAACACCCTTCTGATCATAACTTGAATAATTTTCCTCCGATTTTCATGATGTTGAATTTTATGGATAGATTGTAGATGGGGACACATTTTCTATATCGACACGCCATCCCAAAGTGTTTAAGGTCAAGGTCATATGGCAGTCCGAAAAAAAAAAATACGGTCATCATTGGATCGCGGGTGCCGGGAGAGACTTACCATTGGTGATGGCTTTGTGATCACAGATGTCAAAATTTATGTGAACCAAAATATTACACTTTGCTTTTCCTCTGCCATACAGTTATCAATACTGTGTAGGATTGTGGAATATTGTTCCCGTTGCCGCCACAAACTTGTTCTGATCCTCCCCCATGCTTCACTGTAGATGTTGTACATTGATTACTCCAATGTTCTTCTTCCTGTCTCACAAACTTATTCATTGTTGCCGAACTATTTTTGATTTCCACTCATCTATAGAGAAAAGCCTGGTGTTTGGCTTAATGGTTAAAGTGGCTGGCTTAAGATCTTCGGGTCTTGAGTTTGAGCTGCTGTCTTGCCATTAAATAACACCAGGTGCGTTGACGCAGCCTGTCATCCTTCCGAGTTTGGCAAAAGTATGAGTACCGGCTTACTGGTAACAGGGGCACTGTATCAGCTGCACAGCCAATCTCCCAGCAATGATGCAACCAGCAGCCACAGGTTGCATATAAAATAATGAAAAATAATCTAGAGAGAGAAAACATCTCCAACTTTGTTCATCCCACTGTTTCTTCTGCCATGAAGTGTTGGTTTCATCTACGCTCTTCAGTTCTGCATACACACCTGCAACATTGAGTCCTGCCTCACTTCTTCACCTGCAGTGAATATCATTTACGAGCCAACACTGCTCTTTTTATTTGACTGGAAACAGATATATTGGACAAGAACAGGTGGGGCATGCAGCTTACCCTCTCTCTCTCTCTCTGAAGGTCGTTAGGAGCCATGACTGAACTCGCACTATTGCTTTTTGGGAAAACAATGAGTCGACTTCTTTAATCAACATTGTACATACCAATGATGTGATCATTTCTGATTGGTTGGACAAACACAAATCACAATGGAAACTCCTTAAGACCCTTGTTGAAGACTAATGTCAACCCACGTTGCCGTCGTCTGGTGCAGTCCATTTTTGTGTGATAAAGGAGTGACATTCCCAGAGTTTACTCTTTCCCTTTTTTTCTTTTTCTTTTTTTTCCTTACCCTTTCCACAATTATTTGCATTACTATCAGGAAGTTGGTGGACTTCCAATGTGGGGATGGCACACACAGTCCATAGGTTCTATATATTGTTAGTATTATTATTATTATTATTATTATTATTATTATTTTCAGCCAAACTCAAAATTAGTTAAAGGTCAGGACTTGGTTTAAACATAAATCTACTGAATCTTACAGGAGGAAGTTCCATGACTACTCGAAATTTTCAAAAACTTGATGGGACTCCACAAAATAAACATTTCAAAGTAAGCATCGCTGCATAACTACACTTTGGGCAATGAAGGGCCAAGAGGGGTCGGCGGGACCACGCCTGTCAACCAGCCATGTCGGAGCAGGTCCGTGGTGACACAATGACCCGAGGGGCAATCACACCTAAATGGACGTGGTTAACGGTGGAATATTCCGTACAGTCCGACAACCATTGTTGCTAGATGTACATTCATTGTAATCATACAAATTCAATAATTGATGCAGGCACGATGGCACGTGCACAGAGTGCAGGAACTTTCTTCCTTCCGAGAAGCTTGCGGGCACGTGTACACGCACAACAATGGGAACTTCGGGTCATAGCGTTTAAAACATTTTTTGTTAAACTCAAAATTTGATATTGGGTCATACCTGGTGGAACTGTTTGCCATCTTTCAACGTTGCTTTAGGTGGGAAGTGTCGGGATTTGAGATGGCACACCATCGACTTCGCTCTGTTACGGATTATGTCCATGAAGGAAAACCCTTCTGTATTTTCTTCTGCCGTCATTTCCAACAATATGTTTTCCTTTGTTCTTTTATTATTTGAATAACTATCATTTTCTTCGACAGGTTCATCTCTTTCCATGGATCTCTTTCCGACCGATTGCTCTGCTCTCCGAGCGATTATTTTTTTAATCGCTCTGTCGTGTCTAAGCCTTTGTAGCTCTGTCAAAAGTAGTAATAATTGATCCCTGACCCCATTCCTTTTTTGGTTGTAGGGCAGTGTTTTAGGCCCCCACAAAAAATACACCCACGGGCAATGCCGGGTACCCCTGCTAGTACATAATACCGTGGAACCCCGACTTTCATGGAACCCCATGTATTCACAGTTGATTAAATGTGACCAGCTTCTACATTTGCAGCCTGTGCTTCACATTTTTACAGTTTCTTCGCAGAGACAAAAAAACCATCACCCACCAGTGCCATGCACAAACAAAAGATACGCGCATAACACAGTTCTATAACCATCTCCCAGCAACTGTGCATAAGGTACCTCTACGTGTGCATAAATCATCCCCCACCACCATCACCACGACCCACAACCCTTTCACCACTACTTATGTGCAGCGTGTCCTGGGTCTCATTCTTTGTTGGCGTCCCGCTGTCTTGACCTACTAATCATAATCCTAACCCTCAGCTGTGCCCCCTTCAATGCCCTCACCGGCACCTCCTTCGGTGTACAACTCATCAGCATCCTCGTATGTGTTCCCTCTTCAGAGGAGTTCACTAGATTCTAACTCATCATCATCATCATCATCACATCAAAAGATATGTCATATCTTAAATAACAATTGGAAGCAGTACCTGCTGAAATGAGAGCGAGAGAAGAACCTTCAGAGTTTAGGCTTTATTCCATTTGATTGGAGCCGCTTCTGCGGGCACACCGGGGAATACAGGTTCAGCTAGGAGTACATAAGCAGTAACGTATACATGTGCGATTAATCATTGCAGACTAAATCCGCGTAAGCACGGAGTTCGATATAATCTCCATTCTCACCAGTCAATGAGCACCTTCAGTCAACGAGCATCAAGTGAACAGCCGATGTAAATGGCAATGCCCCGGGGATAATCACCCCGTGCCGCGGAGACCTCCCCTTATACGCGAGACGCACAACATGTGATCCCGCATCATGTCCCTCAATTCACCTCAATTCACCACATTCTCCCCACCTTTAAAATGCAACTAGGGGCCCATCTTACACACCATGATTGCTTTAGCACTACAGGAGTATACATTTCAAGCAACGCGGACTAATAGGTCTACAGAAGCATACATGCCAAGCTGTGATTATTTTGAGTTGTAGGAGCATGGTAATGAGCATCGATATATGATATAATGAGCATATAGGAGCATGAGCAGCGAGAATGCCGATAATCCCCTTTACAGATTGAGTCGTCGAGGGGGCCTTATTCGTCGACCTCTCCGGGAGTAAATGGCAGTTTCACTTGAGGGAGACTCCCGATCCTCTTGGTGAGCCTCGACTTGTGCCGGGGATGACTCCTCGATCGCTCTCGGGTGGAACGCGGCAGCCCCGTCGCCCGGTGGAGTTCCTGGGGGGGGAATGTCAGAAGGAGGAGTGCCAGAAGGTGGTGTACCTGCGGGAGGAGTACCTGAGGGAGCCAGATGGCGAACCGACACTGGTCTCCCTGCCATCCGGGAGCCTGACATGAGCATACTCTGGATTAGTGTCAATGAGTTCGACCCCCTCCACCAGGGGTTCATACTTGCTTTGTCGGACCGGGCGTTTCATGAACACTGTACCGGGATGGGTCAGCCAGTTGGGCACCGTTTGACCGTCAACATAACGTCGCTGGTGAGTAAACATTCGTTCGTGAGGAGTTGCATTGGTGGACGTGCAGAGCAAAGAGCGTATGGAATTCAGAGCGTCGGGAAGAGTAACCTCCCACCGCTCGGGGCCCAGTCCTCTCGATTTCAGCGCCAGAGTTACGGCTTTCCAAATAACTCCATTATACCTTTCCACCTGCCCGTTTCCCTGTGGGTTGTAACCCGTCGTTCGACTAGTTGCTATGCCGTGCTCTAATAGGAATTGTTTTAGCCCGGCCGACATGAAACACGGCCCTCTGTCTGAATGTATGTACGAAGGTTTCCCAAACATAGCGAAGAGGTCAGAGAGACATCTCACGACAGTGCCCGAGGTCATATCCGAGCACGGAAATGCAAAAGGGAACCTTGAATATTCATCAACAACGGTGAATATGTATCTGTTGTCTGTCTCGGTCGGCAGGGGCCCTTTGAAGTCGATGTTTAGTCTCTCGAAGGGGGAAGTGGCCTTGATCAGTCTGCCAGATGCCGCGCCAAAGAATCTGGGTTTTAGTTCAGCACAAACAGGGCATGAAGCATTCATTTGTTTAATATCTTCAACAGAATAGGGAAGATTTTGTCTGCGCACGAAATGTGCCATTCTGGTTACCCCTGGGTGGCAGAGAGACACGTGTAGGTCTTGCAAAGCCTGACTGATTGTTGCCGAACTGTAGACCCGAGAGAAGGTATCTGCAGCAGGGTTTTCCTTCCTGGGCCGGTAAACAATGTCGTATCTGTAGCAAGCTAGGTCTATCCGCCATCTCATAATTTTTTCATTCTTATTTTTCCCGTTATTTTTCCCATCAAACATGAATGCCACGGATCGTTGGTCCGTAACGAGCGTGAAGTGGTTTCCCAGTAAATAATGTCTCCATTTCCGCAGCGCTTCGACGATGGCGTACGCTTCCTTCTCTATCGCTGAGTGTCTCTGCTCGCTTCTAGAGAGAGTTCTCGAGAAGAACGCGACCGGCCGCCCAGACTGATTAAGTGTAGCAGCTATGGCGTGATCTGAAGCGTCGGTTTCCACCACGAAGGGCACCGAGCTGTCGATCGATAAAACCACAGACTTACTGATATCATCCTTGAGGTTGTGGAAAGCTCTTACAACAGCGGCATCTGGTGGAAAGTTTTTGCAATGCACTAGGGGATGTATTTTCTCGGAGTATTGCGAAATCCATCTTGCATAGTAAGCGAACATGCCGATCACCCGGCGCATTGCCTGCAGGTCCTGAGGTGGGGGTAGCTCACGAAGTGGGCGCAATCGTTCAGGATCAGGCTTAATTGTGCCGTCGGCTATTGTGTAGCCGAGAAGGTCAATTGACCTTGCCGAGAATACGCATTTCTCGTAGTTGAGAGTCAG
This sequence comes from Eptatretus burgeri, assembly GCF_056783735.1. Lineage (NCBI taxonomy): Eukaryota > Metazoa > Chordata > Myxini > Myxiniformes > Myxinidae > Eptatretus > Eptatretus burgeri. Next base: position 105,402,075 of record NC_140966.1, on the reverse strand, counting down.
ATTATATTTTCTAGCAATGCTCAAGAATCTGTCCAGATTCCTATCATGTTCCCTCTGATCCCTACCGCACACTGTGACATTATCCACGTAAACAAAAGTGTCTTCGAGGTTTTCATCTGAGATGATGTCGTCCATAACCCGTTGGAAGCAAGCTACTCCATTCGTGACACCGAAAGGTATTCTCCTGAATTGGTAGAGGCGCCTCCCTGCCTGGAATGCGGTGTAAGGTTTGTCTTCCTCTCGGATGGGAATTTGATGATAGGCGCTTCGCAAGTCGATGGTGCTGAATACCTTATAATTGGCCACGCGTTCGACCATCTCGTCTATGCGCGGCAGGGGGTAGGCATCGAGTTGGGTAAAGCGATTGACCGTTTGGGAATAATCGACAACCATTCGTTTCTTATGGTTCTGACTGCTGGTTACTAACACCTGTGCGCGCCATGGCGAATCGCTCGGTTCTATAATTCCTTCTTCCAGTAATCGCTTGATTTCTGAGGTGATGAAATTCATGTCAGCAGTGGTATATCGCCGCGATTTAATCGCTATCGGTTTGCAGACCGGCGACAAGTTAGCGAACAGCTGGGGGGACGTCACCTCCGCGGTGGTCAACGCATTTAAAATTAGACGAGGCTTGCTTCCTCCAAAGGGTATTTCGACGCTCGTGTGCTGCTTGAGGACATTATGACCCAGAATTATGTCTGCGCACAAATCACGAAGCACCAGTACCCTTACATCCCGATGCGTGTACCCTTTTACGTCCAATTCAACATTGCAGTACCCTCGTACACGGGATTGTAGTGAGGTGGCGGCCATGCATACCGTATTGTCAGTCGGGTGGATTATCCATTTCCTGCCCTTCACTAGCGAGCTGTTGACGAAACTTTCAGAGCTTCCGGTATCAATCAGAGCCTCAGCCATATGCCCGTTAATTCGTATGTTGATGATAGCCTTGGATAGATTCCCCGGGGAGGCTGCAGTTAATTTATTTTGCGAGTAGAGAGCCGCAGAAGTGGGTTTATTTCTCCTTAGAGTAGATTTGCATACCCTGGCATAATGCCCTTTCTTGTCGCAATTCATGCATGTGGCATCTCTGGCGGGGCATTTTTGACGAGGGTGCCTTTTGTACCCACAAAAGAAGCATTTACCAACCGGAGCAGTTGCTGAGGAGTTTGACGTGGCCTGGGTATCCGGCTCCTCGGGTGTTTCTCCATCCCCTATATCTGGCTGTGTCTGTGCCAGTGGGGTTCCCTGGGTTCCCATCGTAGCAGCGTTCATTAGCAGCATCGGTGTCCCAAATGACTCAGATTGCTGCTGAGCCGTATCCATCGCTCGTGCCTGATCGACTACCTTGTCAAGAGTGGGTTGCGCTTTCTCTAGTTAGCGTTGCCGTATGTGGGCTGATCTGAGTCCTTGGATGAATGCCTCCCGTGTGGCTTCCTTTCGGTGTTCCTCGGCGCTTACGGCCCGGAAGCTGCCGTCTTTTCCCAGCTGATTCAGAGCTTGCAGGAACTGATCGATTGTCTCCGCAGCTGCTTGCTTGCGTGTGTTGAGATGTCGTATGTATACCTCGTTCTTGGGCTTCACGTAGAGCGCTTGCAGCACGTCGATCGCTGCTTCATAAGTGTCGCACTCCGAGAAGAGCCTGTACACGCTGGGCGAGACATGATTCACGAGAGCGGCAAATTTGTCGGCTCCCTCCTCGATGATGGTCAGATAGTGTGAGAAGGAACAGAACCAATGCGACCATTTCATTTCTGCGTCAGTCGCGTTTGGGTCTGCGTCGAACCTCTCTGGTTTGTAGATCTTGTCCATCGTTGGTTGAGAGAGCCGAGAAAACCAAATGGAATAAATTGAAATGAGAGCGAGAGAAGAACCTTCAGAGTTTAGGCTTTATTCCATTTGATTGGAGCCGCTTCTGCGGGCACACCGGGGAATACAGGTTCAGCTAGGAGTACATAAGCAGTAACGTATACATGTGCGATTAATCATTGCAGACTAAATCCGCGTAAGCACGGAGTTCGATATAATCTCCATTCTCACCAGTCAATGAGCACCTTCAGTCAACGAGCATCAAGTGAACAGCCGATGTAAATGGCAATGCCCCAGGGACAATCACCCCGTGCCGCGGAGACCTCCCCTTATACGCGAGACGCACAACATGTGATCCCGCGTCATGTCCCTCAATTCACCTCAATTCACCACACCTGCTGTTTTTGTTTCTTATTTGTAAGCATTTTTATTGAACTTTAATCAGATGCATTCGTTTTTCGGAAAATTATTAAATTTTCCCTTATGAATCACAAACCACTGGGAACCTATCTCCCTTTTTCCCATTGAATCAATGCCCCGATATTCGTGCCATTTTCCAGGAACGTATCCCCTGCGAACATCTGGATCTTACTGTGTATCGTTTTTGGCCCTGTCTCTCAATGGTGGTGTCACTTTAAAAATTAATTCAGTCTCCAACTGTATAACATGAATTGCTGTAAATGATGTTAATTTCACAACATCCTATATTCAGATTTACTTAAATTGTAAACCTCAAAACATAGTTCTCTTACCTTAAGTAAGAAGCTTAACCGGTAAGTTACACATCCACACTTACACATTCCGTGTTTGAAGGTGATTGTGAACGCAAATCGAGAGAGAGAGACCCAGAGAGAGAGAGTGAGAGAGACCCAGAGAGAGAGAGAGAGAGAGAGAGAGAGAGAGAGAGAGAGAGAGAGAGAGAGAGAGAGAGAGAGAGAGAGAGAGAGAGAGAGAGACACACACACACACAGAGAGAGAGGAGAGAGACCCAGAGAGAGAGGGAGAGAGAGAGACACACACACACAGAGAGAGAGAGAGAGAGAGAGAGAGAGAGAGAGAGAGAGAGAGAGAGAGAGAGAGAGAGAGAGAGAGAGAGGGGAGAGAGAGAGGGAGAGAGAGAGGGGGAGAGAGAGAGGGGAGAGAGAGGGAGAGAGAGAGAGAGAGAGAGAGGGGGGAGAGAGGGGAGAGAGTGAGACACAGAGAGAGAGGAGAGAGAGAGAGGGGAGAGAGCGAGACACAGAGAGAGAGAGGAGAGAGAAAGGAGGGAGAGAGAGAGAGGGGAGAGAGCGAGACACAGAGAGAGAGAGGAGAGAGAAAGGAGGGAGAGAGAGAGAGGGGAGAGAGAGAGAGAGAGAGAGAGAGAGAGAGAGAGAGAGAGAGAGAGAGAGAGAGAGAGAGAGAGAGAGAGAGAGAGAGAGAGAGAGAGAGAGAGAGAGAGAGAGAGAGAGAGAGAGAGAGATAGAGGAGAGAGGAGAGAGACACAGACACAGAGAGACACAGACACAAAGAGAGGATAGAGACACAGACACAGAGAGAGGGGAGAGAGAGAGAGAGAGGAATGAAGAGGACAGGAGAGGAGAGGGGAGAGAGGAATAGAGAGTGTCATTTGCAGGAAACATCCATGAGTGAAAGAAGGACGTACGGATGATTTAACATGATAATTTCTGGTGACCGTCGTTACCTTTACATACTTTATAGCAAACCATCCTTAAATCCTTTTCCATAAAAAAATTAAAAAATCCTTTTTGTGACGTGTGCGTATATCAATGCATTTATCCATTTTGAATCTGATTTTTCAACGACACCTGAGAACAGCCTCTTTTACGAAAGAAAGAGTGGAACCGATAGCATCATCACAGGCGAGTGGTTTGTCACCCCGTCTTTCGATGATTCAGTAGCCAAAGGTCTTCATTCGAAACCGATGTGATCACATCATATCCGGACGATTCGGTTGCATGCGGTCTTCATTCAAAACCAACGTGGTCACATCACGTCTGTGCAATTCGGCTACACAAGGTCTTCATTCAAAACCAACGTGGTCACATCACGTCTGGGCAATTCGGCTACGCAAGGTCTTCATTCGAAACCGATGTGGTTGCATCATTTATCAAGGCCTAAAAGGGGAACGTTTGAATCACATCAGGTGCCTTGGCAGAGCGACCCGTTCTCGGTACTTGGAGTGGTACAAACAACACTACACATTGCTTCAATCAAAGTACTTTGAACCTTTTGCTGGCGCCAATTGGAGTTCAGCCCAACATCAGACTGTGTTTGATCTGCAACCGAACTCGCTTTGCAAATTGAAGGCTTCCTGAGTGACTCATTTGGCCGGACCAAGATCGTTTCTATCAAGATCACAATGACTCCCAAGTAGGCCGAGGTGCTATTCATGCCAAACATGCCGGCGATGGCGTCGACTCACTATTGGGGTTGGCAGTGGATGACTTGGTTGGTTTGCTAACAATCAGTATTTTTTTTTAAGATATTCACACAAACTTTGTGGACCTTGTCTTGCTGGAATTCATTTTTGATCTGGTCGAATCGTTGTTACCTTCTCCAGGTGGTGTTCTTAATTATTTGTTTTTTTTTCTTATAAGACCGGAACCACATCATTTTCATCAAGCATTTGGATTGTCCTGTTTACCGTTTCTCTTTGATCCAACGGCGTATGATGGTTGGATCCCAGGTTGAAATCCCATTAGACTCTTGACATTTCTATGTTGTCCATCAATGGGCTCGTGACTCGCATTAAAAGTGAACTGATGTCTACTAATGCCGTGGATCAAACGTGAATGACAAAGGAATTCCCACCTGAAACATTTTTCACCTCCTGAGAAGGTGTTTTCATCAAGCCATCACCGAATGGACAGTTAATCTTCAGCTTTAATAATCCAATTCATACAGGGGAGCATGTTGATGGGGGGTGGGGGGGGGTTGTGTATTAAGTATTCCAACAAACCTCGTATGTCTGACAAAGCAAGCCTTGCGACTCGATCCATCAGACGATTGAAGAAATGAGAGCTTGAGGTTTTGTCCAAACAATTGTCCCAAAATCTCTGCTATTGCATTAACAATCATAAAGATAATAACATGACCCGCCCCGGCCACTCCCATAGGGAGCGGGTGCTTTTCATACAGACAAATGAGCTGTGGTGTCATCGTACGGATGCTCTGAGTAGAAGATGAAAGTTGTTTCCATCATGCTCTGAAAGGAGAAAACTACAGTACCTCGTAGATGTGAATCATAAGAAGAAATTGCAATATGGAGAATCCTTTGCAAGGTTAAGAGGAATGATTTTGCTGCAGAAGGTGTTGATTTGATTCGCTGACAGTGTGGTTGATGTGATGAACACAGATGACGTTGTTTATTTTTTAGGTTGGCTGCATTGTTTGTTTGTTTTTGTCCTTCAGTAACTTCCTTTCCTCCTTCCTGCTTTTGCTCTTTATTCTTGTGTGAATGACCCATTTGTTTGCTTCATCCTCAGCCTGATGAAGAAGACCATCTGTTGACCCTGCAGTTCAGTTGGAAAGAAGCGGTGAAGCCAAAAGGAAGTTCTTTTATCGGCACAAGTCCCGAATTTGAGATGGCCTTGTACACCGTTGCCTTCCTTCTCGGCACCGAGCGTTCGTCTAAGTATCGCATCCAAGTGGACGAGTACCGCTTTGACCTCGTGTGCCACCGCAGTGGATCCCGCATCGGGTCCACCTATCCCATTCTGCTGGATAGCAACCTGCCTGTGTAGCCCCTGGGGTTTCATTTTGAAATATCTGAATTCAGGCAGCAAGGTGAAGGTAATTAACCTTAAGAGTAGTTTTGTAAAAGTTTTATTTTTTGGCAAACTGGAGCATAATGGGACACAAGACCAAGAAGTTTGTTCAAAATCCAAGCTTCGATCTTATCATTGTGACTCAAACTTGTGACTCCACCATATCTGGACCAGCACATTTGTATTTCTCAGCTCGCCAGTTGTATTTGGCCAACAAGGTAGGCACCATGTATTGTATGCTACGTAAGATTTGCGCTTCCGAGACATGTTTGTTAACGAGTTCTGTGATTGGTTAATGAAATTAGCTTTTGTTTGTTCAACCACTAATAAGCCAGAAGCAATACTCGTAATTTTTATTTTCGGGAATTGGGTCAAAATGTTTCCTGGACTCGAACATGTTTCCCCCTCCCCATATACTTGATGAAACCTTCGTACAGGTACGATAACTCTTTTTACTCTTTCTTTGTTGTAGCTTTCCATTGAACTGAGGCTTTGTTAAGAACCCACAATTGTTAGACTTGGCTAGAGATTCTCTTCCTTTCGTTTCAATTGGATGGAAATAAGTCAGACCATTTCCTTGCACACATAATCTATAGATTACATTTCACCGTCTTTATTCCAGCCATGAAATGGTTCGGATCTCTCTTTTCATCCAATGTATTGTGATCAATATAAATATAAAGACGGTGTCTGTCCAGTTTCCTGTCATCTCTTTCACGGCTTCGCACATAGTCACCGGGCGTTGTAAGCATCATTCTAACAATTCTGCTTATGCCACCTACTCTTATTCCTTCCTCATCTTATCCTCCATCACAGGATTGTTTTCTCCGTTGAATCTGGTTATCACAGGATTGTTGTCTTTGTTCAATGGGATTCCCGTCCTATTAAATCCCACGCCATCCCATCACTTGCCCTTTACCGTGTTCACCTGTGATTTATATGGTGAACTCAAACAATGCTGACACGAGGCTTCAAGTTGCAGTGCAATCTTTATTACTCTTTAAGATGTCATGTGTGCAAGACTTCTTAAGGTTAAGGTTATATCATAAGATCGCTGAAGCTTGTGACGACCGATGCGTTGAACACCTTGCAATGATGCGGAAAGCGTGATCTCTCCATTCCAGCCCAAACGAGCTATCTTGTGAGCAGTTCACTGGATGGTGTCACAGCTTTTGCTTCTGATAAGGGCAGGGGAATCCATCATGACTGATTTTGCCCCTGGCAGGGGTGTTGGGGTTTGCAGCAGCCATCTTTCCCCTGACTCTCACAAGGCCATTTTTGCATATTTTGGATTGGAGGTAAAGGTATAGGAATATCTTTGCACCCTCCTTGACATGGGATGGGTCTTGGGAGGTATTGAGGCCTGGGTTGGTAAGGTGCACCGGAGACTTCGGTTGTTGGAGAGCGCTGAACCAGTTTGTAGATCCCTTGATGAGAAGATTCTCTGCAGAAGGGTGGGTAAGTCCATTACATTCGGGAACATTTTCAATCAAAGGATGCTTTCAGACTCATTTGCTTGACAAATGGTTATGGTCGCGATACCGGAGTTACATCATCCCTAAACGTTGAGCGGTGAGACAGGTAAAGTGTGTGCAAGAGCCAACAGTTGTGAGGATAGACAGTCTTATCTTCAACTTTTGTTAATATATTTATCCATCTGGAATAGTCTTGTGGTGCAGAAAACACTTTGGCATGTTATTGACAAACTACTTGGAAATCCTCTGATTAAAAAAATAATAATAATGTTTTCAAACTACCAAAGTTCATGTATTGAAGTTTGTCCAAAGTTTCATGTTAACCCTTTGAACCCTGAACTCCTTGGACATTCGGCTCTCCCACCCTGGGCTCCCTGGAGAAAAATCCGGTCGCTCAGGTATATGGAGGTTTGCATAGGTGCCGGTAAACCGGACGGTATATGGAGGTTTGAATAGCGGCTGGTAAAACGGCCACCAGGGTTCAAAGGGTTAAGACTTTTCGACTTGGGGGAAACTCACTGGTGAGTAAAATCAACATGACCACTCCATTACAGTATATTCACTGGACATATGTCCAAGACCCTTTGGAAGTGCTATGCTAAGCAATCATTTTTATCACGACATAGACAGAGTCTTGGCCGTCGTGGGATGGTGGAAATAAAGCGAACTTACCTTTGCCATCTCGTCTCGGATTGATTCTGCACTCGGCAATAAACTGTCCGATTGGTGTTTTGCATCACAAAGTGCGCCGTCCTCGAGGACTAACATTAAGCCGCATGTCCCATTCTCTGGCATTGTAGTTCTTGGACGTTAAATATGGTGTCTTTGGTGAAAAGGAGGCGAATTATTACCGGTACCCTGAGCAAATTAGAAATTCCTGCCCAAATCACCTTCAATCAAGCGTCAGGCCTGGCCAGGAGTAAGGTTCGTGAAAGACTTAGACCAAAAACTCTCCATAGCTAACCCCAAATAAAGAGGGGAATAATTGGGGCCGTGAACCCTCGAGTCGTTTACACTCTTCGTCATTGGATAGACTTGCCCATACACCTGCGTGTCAAGCACCCAGGTGGTACACCATTGCTGGGTTAAAGAAGAGGAAGAGGATAGACTGAGCCTTAACAACAAACAATTTGGGTTCAGCAGGGAAAGGTTTTGGAGAAGTCGATCACACGGTTCGTTCAATGAAATACCATTCAGTGAAATATCGATACGTGTTGGAGACAAAATGGAACATCTCTCACCTGCTGTTCATTTTGAGTTGAAGTTGGATTCTCGGGCCCAGGGAAGAGTTGTGAACTTGATGACAAACCTGTCGGGGCTCTGTGTTTATATAGCACTGGTTTGACGTCATTTGTGTTTTCTTCGCCACTTGGTGGGTTTTGAGCCACACCTGCTCACTCCGGAGACACCGCACCCAAGAGATGAAAAAATCACGTTTCACAAACAAATTTGTGTTTACACGTGTGTGCTATGACGTATTTTGTTTTCGTGTTTGTGTGACGTCACTTGAGGTCCATATCGAATCTTCACGCTATAGATTGTTAGATAATGTTAGAGCGAGAGAAATATATATATATATATATATATATATATATATATATATATATATATATATATATATATATATATATATATATATATATATATATATATATGTATCGAACATCTAATTTAATGTCAAATATCATGAAAAAAAAAGAAATATACACGTGCATGACATCAGCAGACTTCCATTATCAAAATTGGAGATGATCAAATGTGTTCAACCTGAAAGTTCATTAACTTTTCGAAAGTTTGTTCAAGAAACCTCATTTGAACAATTAAAACGCCGTGTTGGTGCTGACAGCTCGCTGATATACCTCAATGTTGTTTTGGTCACCAATGACGTCGTTTCCCACAAGATGAATGCTTTCAAAATTTTCTTAATTATGCGGGCCAATTTAATTCTCATCAGATCTCGTGAGAAATCAGAAAACAATTTTGAAGCTCTTTCAAATACTGCAGTTACAACTACAGTATAATGCTTGCCCTGCAACTGGGAGGATAGTTGAGGTAGAGGTAAGCATGGCTCAGCAGGCGAGCCTGGGTTTGAATCTCGACTCGGCTATAAACTGCCAACATGGTGTTTCACAGGCAGAACGAGCTATCAGTGTGTTTGCCGTCCCTTGGATAGACTTGGACGTCTATATATATATATATATATATATATATATATATATATATATATATATATATATATATATATATATATATATATATATATATATATATATATTGTTGTGGTTACCAAATTCGCAAACCACCATTCAGGTCCCTTAGGTGAGGTATCTCGGTAAGTACATGTGTAGTTAGGCCCAAACCCGTTGTCTAGTGGGAATAAATGTTAATCATGCGTGCTGCGACTCTTCAGGATAGCCGTTTTTCTTTTGCTATCTTTATTTTGGACCAACCGCCATGATTACCACCACAACCACAACATCAACCACCAACCACAACGCCGCTTCACCACAACCGCCACGACCTTCCCGTCACACCTCGCAACCGTAGCATCGCCACCGTTCTTGCCCCGCTGTGGGTACCGGTGTTGGACTCGTGCAGGGCACGCGTCGAACAGCGTGTACAAAATCACGGATTTTGTGCTTCAAAAACGGATCAAAAACGACACACGCCCACTTTTTGCCGTCCAATCGGTGAGCGAGGGGCGATTTGGCCCCGCATCCAGGGCGATCGATATATGCAAATTTATGGATCAAAAAGCCTTCACGCCCACTTTTTCTCGGGCCAATGGGGAGCGAGGTGAAAGGTTGAAGGGAGGGGGTCAAAGATGAGAGGGCGAAGCTACAGGGCGGATAAAAGGACCGTGTTCGTCAGTCAGAAAAGAGTCGGGGACACGAAGAGAAGAGAAGAGCAGAGTCAGGAGAGTCCAGAGGAGGAGAAGAAGTGAGGAGGGGAGTCGAGAGGCGGAGAGTAGGAGAGTCGGAAACAGAGAGTCAAGACTTCGCGGGCGGTGGAGCTGCTGGTCGTCGTGTGCGTTGGAGTCGGAACGGAGGGGACGGAGCTGTGGAAAGGCGGCGACACCAGACGAGGGGGTGCTCGCGTCGTGCAGGAAGCTGCACCCGAGGGAGGCCGACAGCGCGACCTGGCCGAGGTGGAGACGCTCGTCACGGGATAATAAAGATCCTCTATACCCCGAGCATCAGCAACCCCCTCCTGTTTCCCCCCGCGCTGAGATAGTGCGACCAAGGGGGCCCCTTTCCCACCCCCTACCAGAGACTGTCCGCGAGGCCCGCGGAGTTGAGGCGCCATCGCCGCTCCGCGTCTCATCACCAGACGGGTAGGCCGACCCGGTCTCGACCTCAGGCCCGCCTCATCCTTGAGGGTATTTCTTTTCCTTGGTTTTGGGTATGTGTTGTCGGCGCCGTCTGTGAAGTAGATTTGTATAAGTGTTGCCGTGTGCTCGGTAGTCGGTATTAGCTCTGCATTGTGTTTTCGCTTTTGCATTTGCTTTTTGTGTAAATTGCATTGTGTCTTTTCTGTGTGCTTTTGGTGGAATTGTATATGTGCGCTTTCCGTTCATCGCGAATAAATGTGCTTTGTGTTGAACTGTTTCCCGCTTCGCTTCGTCATTTCTCCCATTGAATCCTCATCTTGCTTCACGTAAAGGGTTGGTAGTGGGCTGAATACGCCCGATAATTAATCGAACCGTCGAGGTCGACGATAACACCGCTCGGTTATTCTGATAGTACGGAACGGGTCGCTTAAGTGGCCCGTGTCCGAAGTCGACCTGCGGCGAGGTGCGATCGCCCGGTCTACCCTCCGCGTGGGTACTTAGGTAGGTCGAATTCGGCGAGCAACCCTATCCCACGCGGGGGCTGATTGGCTCGATCGCGGTGAGACCGAAAGGTCCACCCGTGACTGGTTCCCGGCGTTATTCCGAGAGGGTCACGACTGGATTGTCCGTCCGGTGGGCGACGTGCCGCGATTCGAGTTACGTGGCCGTTCGCACGCCGGCGGGCGCGAATACCGCAACACTGGTGTCAGGTCGTGCGATACAAATTCATCGCCCTCCTCGCGGCACTGGTATCGGAGAACAGGAAAACGGGCTCTCCTGTCTCCGGCTAAATTCACGGGAATCGGTCCAGGGGTGAGAGAAGCAACCCCCGATTCCCTCCAAATTACGAGCGAGCGAAATTAACCCTTTAAGAGAAGCAAGATGGCGTCTCAAGGCGAGCGGGAGCCGGGGGTATTAGAAATGGATGTAGAATGTGTAGAATCCATGGTCCAGGATGGAATCCCCGAGCAGGAAATGTTGATTGTGCAGGAACACGGACTCGCCCAACTGAACCCAGGGCCCGAGGTGGGTGCGGCAGCGGCCGCGGTGTATAACACCTACCCCCCCCCCTCTCCACCAAGACCCTTCCCCAACCCCTGCCGAAACGGCTCACTCAAGCGCACCCGACATGGCCCAGCTATGCGCCATGCTGGCGGCAATGACAAATGAAATGAAAAACGAAATGAAAGGCATGAACAAACAAATGATCGAAAAAATGGATGCGAATATGAAAAACGAAATGAAAGGCATGAACAAACAAATGATCGAAAAAATGGATGCGAATACACAGCAAATGAGGGAAGAAATGAAAAAGCTCCGGGGTGAGCCGCAGAACATGGGCCGATGCCTGCAGGCGGGCATGAAGGCCGTGACCAGGGAGCTGGGAATGGCGACTCCACGTGTGGGAGCAAACGAGCTGGAAGGGGGTGCAACGGCTGACAGGCCCGCGGTGGAGGCGGGTGAAAAAATAATTCGGGGGGCGTGTTGGGCGAGGGTCGTGAAAGAGGAATCGACGGTGACCAAAAGGGAAAAATTAAATGGGGAGACCAAAACGTGTGAGACGAGACACGAGGTGACGACAAAGGAAATAATAATAGTTGAGACACGGGAGATAGAAAAAATAGAGGAAAGACTACACGAGGAAGACGGGGTAAGTGACGCACACACACACACAGAGGTAGTGGAGGATCATGGGGGTGAGCTGGCGGACTGGGTAGAGACCCAGTGCGAGCACCTGGATGACCTCCTCCAGGAACGAGGGGAGGGAGTATGCCCCCTTGAGGTGAGTCACGACCAGGTGAGTTCGGTCGTGCTTTGCGAGGTTGAGGGGACGGGTGCTGTGGACGGGTGCACGGAGAGCTTGGAGGGTATAGAGGCCCCGGAGACCCTTGTGGGGACACGAATCCCCAGTGTGGTTGTCCCTGTGTGTGTGGTGCAAGGTGTGAGTGCGTCCCCGTGTGTGGAAGCGACCCCGTGTGTGAGTGGTGTGGTGGCGATGGTGCCGGAGTACGTGCTTCCCAGCACGCCGTGTGTGGATGAGGCACGAAGTGTGGATGAGGCACCGCGGTTGAGTGCCCCCGCGTGTGTGGATGAGGCACGGAGTGCGAGTGAGGCACCGCGGGTGAGTGCCCCCGCACGCGTGAGTGAACGGCCGTGTGCAAGGTCGCTGTGTGCAAGGGAGACCGTGTGTGTGAGAGAGCGGTATGTGAGGGAGATGTCGGTTGGCATGCGGGAGCACGCAGCCGCGTCTCCCGGTGTGAATGTGATGGAGTGGACTGTGTGCGTCGTGACAAGCAGGTATGTGTGTGTGGAATGGAGACGGAGACGGCGACAGAGGAGAGAAAGCCGTGTAGCGGCTGTAGTTGTTTCGGGGACCGTGCCGGATTCACCCAGCAGTGAGCACGCGGTTCGTGCTGTGCAACGCACGAGACCGCCACGTGCTCGCTTGCGAGAGTGAAGTCCCGGTCCGGAAACGCACGCGGTGGATTTGCCGATCCCGCGGACGGACAAAGTTTAGGCAGGTAAATGGATTTGGACCGGACGGGTTCTCCACGCGATCGTGTGTGTTAAGCTCCAACGGGCAAAGCACATGTGTTCGCGTGGGGAACCCCTCGAGACGTGGGGCTTGTGTTTTTTTTTTATGCGCACGGTGACGTCATGGCTGCACGTGTGGTTGGAATCCGGCAGGAGGGGTATCTCTGCCGGATGGTACCGTCCAAGGAGGGACGAGGTACACGTGCAGCTGCATGACGTCACGGGCAGGTGCAAAGTGCGCGAGTCGCCGCGCTGGTGCTGCGCATGGGAAGAAAAAAAAAAAAGAAGCAAGCCTCACTTTCGGGTGCAAAGGATTCCTGGGCAAGGGGTGGAAGACCCCCTTACCCTGGGCACAGGATGGAAACTAGTTAGGGGGAAGGGTTAGCTTAGTTAGACCGACTTCATGGGGCAGGGATAAGTCCTCATGGAGTCCGTGGAATGGATTAGGTAGAGGGATTTAGTGAGCTTTAGGTTGGGAAATAAAATGAATTTTTGAGTTAGGAGACAGTGACAGGCAGTGAATGTGTAGAGGGGACGTAGTTTAGCTACGTAGTGTTAAAAGGAACGTGCTATAGTGTAAGGGACGACGTGGGAGCACGAGTTAGTTAGGGGATGTAGTTAGAAGGATGGCAGAGTTCAGTGGTGTGTGTGTTGAAGAGTTGGTGAATTGTGAGGCATGTGCTTGGTGAGTGAGTGAGGCCAGCGGGTCTGTGTGTGTGGAGTGAATGGGGAATGCATGGTGCGATGAGTGATTGGGGGGAGGAGTGACTCCCGCCCAAGGGACCCCGGGGTCAGTATAAAGTGAGTTAGGGGGTTAGTCAAATTGAAAAATGGAGGTCGTTTTGTTGTTGGTGGGAAAGTAGGCTCGAGACCCATTTGGAGGGGTGCAGGAGCCCTGTTGACGGGCTTGGGAGCGTGGCTGCGAAAGGTGAGTATCGCTGAGTGGGTACCCCGGGCACCAGGCTAGTCGGCCGCGGTAGGCCATGGGCCCATGGGGGGCCGGGATAGCGTAGTGGGCACGGGTGCGCCTGCTTGGTGCGGGGGCCCGGGGCGCCATTAGCCGCGTGGGCAGTGTTGTGGGCACGGGTGACCCTCGGAAAGGGGCCCGGGAGGCCGGCCTGCCACGTGTGCGTTTCAGGGGAGGTGCCATGGGGGGCACTCCCCGGTGTTAGGGAGCTGGTAGGCTCGGAGGTAGTGTAGTGCCCGGGGGTGCCATAGCGGGAGAATCGGCAGAGGGTCGTGCCTGCCAAAGGGAGCCACGTGTCCCAGCCAGGAGACCGTGTGAGGGCACGGAGAGAAAATTGGGGGGCGAGGCCCGAAATTGTGAGGACACCAACACAGGCGACGGGAATCGGTTGTTAGAACCAATAGTTTAAGCGAGAGGCGCTTGTTGAAAGCCCCGGGGTAGTTTAATGGTTAAATGGTTAGGGTAGATTAGGAGATGTACCCCTCCGCACCATCCATCCCCTCGCTGTCGTTGTGGGCCGCTGGACCCACTTGGTGTTAAGATCGCCGAACTCTGGGGAGGCCATTCTGAGGCTTCGTTGGGCCTCGACACAGGACGTTAGCTCTCCCTTATTCCCCTCCGGGAAGGGAACGTAGGGGTTGGTAGTAGGCTAGGTGACAGGATAGGTTAGCCGAACAAAGACGATAAAGGGGGTTAGGGGACGATTTATAGTGGGGGAGTAAAAATAAAAACAACAAAAAATAAGTTGGGGCTAAATTGGTTTTTCACAAATTAAGGGAGTGGGTATGTACAGTGACAGGCAAAGGCGATAGGTGGGAGGGAGACAGGTAGGTAGGTCCGAGCCCGCCTTCCAAGTGGCCAGCACCACCGCACTCCCTCCACCAACCTCCACTGAACGGCAAAGGCTGGCCAACTTCATCTGCCGGCTGGCTGTTTTTCTTCAAGGCCTGTGCCGGCCAGTTCATCTGCCGGCTGTGTTTGCCTGCAGCGGCCTTCTTCTGCGGGCTGTGTTTGCCTGCTGCCTTTGCCATGCCATGCCCACTGCCCACGTTCACCAGCCCCGTTCAATATTTGCTTTGCCCCCCCTGTTCATTTCCATGTGCGCCAGGATCCGCAAGGCAACAGTTTGCAAGCTGCGAGAACTGCCCTGTTGGCAGCTACAACACGGGCCTGCAGTGGCGGCCCGTGCACCGTGTTTGTGTTCATCCATCCATTCGTTGTGTTCATTGCGTGTGCCACTTGAGCTGGCACGGAGACTGCGTTTGTGCAGCCCATGCACCGTTGTGGTTCACTGCGTTCAGTTCAAAAGGGAAGGCCTTGGACTGCGTGTGAGCAGCCAGCCACGTTCCCTGTCACCTGCATTGTTTTGAGCCAGAGACTGCATGCGGGCAGCCTGGCTCCCTGCTAACTGTTTTCTTTTGCAGAGTTCAGTGATCCTGGGCCATGGTTTAGTGTAAAATTTGTAAGTTAAGGTTAAGATGTACTGCAAATATGAGTGCGCCCCGGCATGTCTGTCCTAGCGCCGGCAATTTTATTTAAGTCGTCCGTGTGAGTGAGTTTGTTTAGGTAGTTACGCAGCCCTCAGGTTATTTATTTTGGGGACACGAATACCATGAATGTCGCACTCAGGGATCCGAAGGTAAAATGTACTAGGGGAAAACTACACATGATGGCACACGAAAATTTGACGACTCGGGACGAGTCTGTAAAAAGGGGAGGGGGTAGTGTTGTGGTTACCAAATTCGCAAACCACCATTCAGGTCCCTTAGGTGAGGTATCTCGGTAAGTACATGTGTAGTTAGGCCCAAACCCGTTGTCTAGTGGGAATAAATGTTATTCATGCGTGCTGCGACTCTTCAGGATAGCCGTTTTTCTTTTGCTATCTTTATTTTGGACCAACCGCCATGATTACCACCACAACCACAACATCAACCACCAACCACAACGCCGCTTCACCACAACCGTCACACCTCGCAACCGTAGCATCGCCACCGTTCTTGCCCCGCTGTGGGTACCGGTGTTGGACTCGTGCAGGGCGCGCGTCGAACAGCGTGTACAAAATCACGGATTTTGTGCTTCAAAAACGGATCAAAAACGACACACGCCCACTTTTTGCCGTCCAATCGGTGAGCGAGGGGCGATTTGGCCCCGCATCCAGGGCGATCGATATATGCAAATTTATGGATCAAAAAGCCTTCACGCCCACTTTTTCTCGGGCCAATGGGGAGCGAGGTGAAAGGTCGAAGGGAGGGGGTCAAAGATGAGAGGGCGAAGCTACAGGGCGGATAAAAGGACCGTGTTCGTCAGTCAGAAAAGAGTCGGGGACACGAAGAGAAGAGAAGAGCAGAGTCAGGAGAGTCCAGAGGAGGAGAAGAAGTGAGGAGGGGAGTCGAGAGGCGGAGAGTAGGAGAGTCGGAAACAGAGAGTCAAGACTTCGCGGGCGGTGGAGCTGCTGGTCGTCGTGTGCGTTGGAGTCGGAACGGAGGGGACGGAGCTGTGGAAAGGCGGCGACACCAGACGAGGGGGTGCTCGCGTCGTGCAGGAAGCTGCACCCGAGGGAGGCCGACAGCGCGACCTGGCCGAGGTGGAGACGCTCGTCGCGGGATAATAAAGATCCTCTATACCCCGAGCATCAGCAACCCCCTCCTGTTTCCCCCCGCGCTGAGATAGTGCGACCAAGGGGGCCCCTTTCCCACCCCCTACCAGAGACTGTCCGCGAGGCCCGCGGAGTTGAGGCACCATCGCCGCTCCGCGTCTCATCACCAGACGGGTAGGCCGACCCGGTCTCGGCCTCAGGCCCGCCTCATCCTTGAGGGTATTTCTTTTCCTTGGTTTTGGGTATGTGTTGTCGGCGCCGTCTGTGAAGTAGAATTGTATAAGTGTTGCCGTGTGCTCGGTAGTCGGTATTAGCTCTGCATTGTGTTTTCGCTTTTGCATTTGCTTTTTGTGTAAATTGCATTGTGTCTTTTCTGTGTGCTTTTGGTGGAATTGTATATGTGCGCTTTCCGTTCATCGCGAATAAATGTGCTTTGTGTTGAACTGTTTCCCGCTTCGCTTCGTCATTTCTCCCATTGAATCCTCATCTTGCTTCACGTAAAGGGTTGGTAGTGGGCTGAATACGCCCGATAATTAATCGAACCGTCGAGGTCGACGATAACACCGCTCGGTTATTCTGATAGTACGGAACGGGTCGCTTCAGTGGCCCGTGTCCGAAGTCGACCTGCGGCGAGGTGCGATCGCCCGGTCTACCCTCCGCGTGGGTACTTAGGTAGGTCGAATTCGGCGAGCAACCCTATCCCACGCGGGGGCTGATTGGCTCGATCGCGGTGAGACCGAAAGGTCCACCCGTGACTGGTTCCCGGCGTTAGTCCGAGAGGGTCACGACTGGATTGTCCGTCCAGTGGGCGACGTGCAGCGATTCGAGTTACGTGGCCGTCAGCACGCCGGCGGGCGTGAATACCGCAACAATATATATATATATATATATATATATATATATATATATATATATATATATATATATATATATATATATTGATATATATATTGATATATATATTGATATATATATATATATATATATTGATATATATATTGATATATATATATATATATATATATATATATATATATATATATATATATATATTGATATATATATATATATATTGATATATGTATTGATATATATATATATATATTAATATATATATATTGATATATATTGATATAGTGATATATATATATATATATATATATATATTGATATATATTGATATATATATATATATATATATATATATATATATATATATATATATATATATATTTATATATATATTGATATATATTGATATATTGATATATATAGATATAGATATAGATATGTATGTGTGTATATATACTGATGAGCCAAAACATTTTGACCACAGACAGGTGAAGTGAATGACATTGATTATCTTGTTACAATGGCACCTGTCAAGGGGTGGAATATATTAGGCAGCAAGTGAACAGTCAGTTCTTGAAGTTGATGTGTTGGATGCAGGAGAAATGGGCAGGAGTAAAGACCTGAGCGACTTTGACAAGGGCCAAATTTTTATGGTCAGACGACTGGGTCAGAGCATGTCTTAAGAGGCAAGGCTTGTTGGGTGCTCCTGATCAGCGGTGGTGAGTACCTACTGACAGTGGTGTGAGGAGGGACAAATCACAAACCGGCAACAGGGTGTTGGCCGCCCAAGGTTCATCGATGCGCGAGGGCAACGAAGGCTATCCCATCTGGTCCGAACCGACAGAAGGTCTACTGTGGCACAAGTCACAGAAAATTTTGATGGTGGTCACGGGAGGAATGTGTCACAATCCACAGTGCATCGCACCCTGCTGCGTTTGAGGCTGCGTAACTGCAGACCGGTCAGAGTGCCCATGATGACCCCCGTCCACCATCGAAAGCGCCTGCAATGGGCACGTGAGCGTCGGAACTGGACATTGGAGCAGTGTCAGAAGGTCGCCTGGTCCGATGTGTCCCGTTTTCTTTTAGATCACGTGGATGGCCATGTACGTGTGCACCGTTTACCTGGGGAAGTGATGGCACCAGGATGCATGGTGGGAAGACGACAAGCCGGTGGACGGAGTGTGGACATCAATTTGACACGTGTCACCCACCGAAACATCATTGCAGACCAGGTACACCCCTTCATGGCAATGATATTCCCTGATGGCAGTGGCCTCTTTCAGCAGTATAATGCGCCCAGCCACACTGCACACATTGTTCGGGAATGGTTTGAGGAACATGATGAAGTGTTCACAGTGTTGCCCTGGCCTCCAAATTCTCGAGATTTCAATCCGATTGAGCATCTGTGGGATTTACTGGACCGACAAATCCGATCCACGGCGGCTCCACCTCGCAACTTTCAGGACCTGAAGGATCTGCTGCTAATGTTTTGGTGCCAGATACCACAGGACACCTTCAGGGGTCTTGAAGAGTCCATGCCTCTGCTGGTCGGCGCTATTTTGGCGGCACACGGAGGACCAACAGCATATTAGGCAGGTGGTCATCATGTTTTGGCTCATTAGTGTGTGTGTATATAAAGAGATAGAAAGATATATGTGTGTATATTTTCGAAATATAGATAGATACATACATGTGTGTATATATACAGATACATAGATAGATATATATGTGTGTGTATGTATGTATATATATATATATATATATATATATATATATATATATATATATATATATATATATATATATATATATATATATATATATATATATATATATATATATATATATATATATATATATATATATATATATATATATATATATATATATATATATATATATATATATTGTTGTGGTTACCAAATTCGCAAACCACCATTCAGGCCCCTTAGGTGAGGTATCTCGGTAAGTACATGTGTAGTTAGGTCCAAACCCGTTGTCTAGTGGGAATACATGTCATTTATGCGTGCTGCGACTCTTCAGGATAGCCGTTTTTCTTTTACTATCTTTATTTTGGACCAACCGCCATGATTACCACCACAACCACAACATCAACCACCAACCACAACGCCGCTTCACCACAACCGCCACGACCTTCACGTCACACCTCGCAACCGTAGCATCGCCACCGTTCTTGCCCCGCTGTGGGTACCGGTGTTGGACTCGTGCAGAGCGCGCGTCGAACAGCGTGTACAAAATCACGGATTTTGTGCTTCAAAAACGGATCAAAAACGACACACGCCCACTTTTTGCCGTCCAATCGGTGAGCGAGGGGCGATTTGGCCCCGCCTCCAGGACGATCGATATATGCAAATTTGTGGATCAAAAAGCCTTCACGCCCACTTTTTCTCGGGCCAATGGGGAGCGAGGTGAAAGGTCAAAGGGAAGGGGTCAAAGGCAAAGCTCCGGGGGGATAAAAGGACCGTGTTCGTCAGTCAGAACGGGAGAGTCCAAAGAAGAGTCCAACGGGAGAGTCCAAAGAAGAGTCCAACGGGAGAGTCCAAAGAAGAGTCCAACGGGAGAGTCCAAAGAAGAGTCCAACGGGAGAGTCCAAAGAAGAGTCCAACGGGAGAGTCCAAAGAAGAGTCCAGAGTCGGAGAGTCCAGAGGCGGAGAGGCGGCAGCGGCGAAGGCAGACGAGGGGGTGCTCGCGTCGGTGCCGGGAGCTGCACACCCGAGGGAGGCCGGCAGCGCGACCTGGCCGAGGTGGAGACGCACACCAGGGATAATAAAGATCCTCTATACCCCGAGCATCAGCAACCCCCTCCTGTTTCCCCCCGCGCTGAGATAGTGCGACCAAGGGGGCCCCTTTCCCACCCCCTGCCAGACACTGTCCGCGAGGCCCGCGGAGTTTGGGCGCCATCGCCGCTCCGCGTCTCATCACCAGACGGGTAGGCGCGACCCGGTCTCGGCCTCAGGCCCGCCTCATCCTTGAGGGTATTCTTTCCTTGGTTTTGGGTATGTGTTGTCGGCGCCGTCTGTGAGGTAGAATTGTATAAGTGTTGCCGTGTGCTCGGTAGTCGGTATTAGCTCTGCATTGTCTTCGCTTTTATATTTGCTTTTTGTGTAAATGGAATTGTGTTTTCTTTTTTTTTGTGTGCTTTTGGTGGAATTGAATATGTGTGCTTCCCATGTGCCGCGAATAAATGTGCTTTATTATTGAACTGTTCTCCCGCTTCGCTTCGTCTTTTTCTCCCATTGAATCCTCATCTTGCTTCACGTAAAGGGTTGGTAGTGGGCTGAATACGCCCGATAATTAATCGAACCGTCGAGGTCGACGATAACACCGCTCGGTTATTCTGATAGTACGGAACGGGTCGCTTAAGTGGCCCGTGTCCGAAGTCGACCTGCGGCGAGGTGCGATCGCCCGGTCTACCCTCCGCGTGGGTACTTAGGTAGGTCGAATTTGGCGAGCAACCCTATCCCACGCGGGGGCTGATTGGCTCGATCGCGGTGAGACCGAAAGGTCCACCCGTGACTGGTTCCCGGCGTTAGTCCGAGAGGGTCACGACTGGATTGTCCGTCCGGTGGGCGACGTGCCGCGATTCGAGTTACGTGGCCGTCGGCATGCCGGCGGGCGCGAATACCGCAACAATATATATATATATATATATATATATATATATATATATATATATATATATATATATATATATATATATATATATATATATATATATATATATGTTTCCATATACATATAGCGCAACGAAGGATATTGTTACGGATTTCAGAATCCGGTCTGATGAATGCATCCACACATCCAGGTCCTCAGAGAGTTATTTCCTAAATACATGTTCAGATTAGCCCCATCCCCATGTCTAATGGGATCTTAAATGTGATGCGTTGAGAAGGGTAAAGGATAGATCCCCTCTCTTATGGGAAGCTTTTTTTCTTTACGACAGACACGTTCACACACATTTCTTTCACGAGCTCCGACGCCCACCCTTTTTGGGAGTGCGCGGGTCGTCATGGTAACCGTGCGCCAATGGGGCAGGGTGAGCTTGGGGTGAACAGCACCCCGCAGAGACGGCGCGAAGATATAAAAATGAGTGAGAGGTACGTTCTGAGGGGAGAAAAGAAGAGAGAAAAAGTGTGAGGAGAAAAAGTGAAAGAGAAAAAAGAAAAAGCGAAAGGAGAGAGGAAAAAGCAAAGGGCAAGAGAAGCTAGCAAGAAGCGGGTGTCTGTCCAGCGCCGACGAAATAATTCGTCCTTCCCAGTGCTTGGGAAAGTGAATGTGTGGTGTGCGTGTGGGTGTCTCACCTGCGACAACGAGACAATTCGTCCTTCGCAGTGCTTGGGCAAGCAAGCGTGTGGTGTGCGTGTGGGTGTGAGCAGCGCCTCCAACAAGTGAGGGACGTGTCGGTCACCAACAACATCAGGGTCTAAACCCACGACGGACAATCTCGGTGCCCTCCAGACGTCGACTGGCGTTCAAGGCTGCCCTGCGAGAGGGTGCACGGCAAAGCTGGGTGCTGGCGACGGACGTTACACGCACGCACGCATTCTCAGGACGTTTTCGCTTCACGGACGACTTTCTGGTGAGCGAGGCGATTCTCCCCTTCAATGATTTGCTGGGTATTCTTGTCTGTGTTTAGCTGTAAGTAAGTCAACCCCCGATAAGGATCTGCTCTTTGTCTCTTTCTTGGAATTTTGATTGATTTTGCTTTCGGTACCCGGCACCGCAACAACTGGTGTCGGGAGTGGGAGATTTTTCGAACCCCTTGATCAATAAATTGGTGTCAGGTCGTGGACCTGTGGTGCGCTTCACGCACCTCGAAATTCAGAGCGGTTAGACAAAATTTTAGTTAAATTTATTGGGACGGACAATGACGGACCAACACGGGCAGGTCCCGGTGGGCCATGTGGTAGATGTAAATATGGATACGGAATTGACCCAAGACCCGCATGAAGTCACAATTGAGGGTGGAGAGGAAGCAATGGGAGAGATGGAAAATAACCCCCACCCTCGGTTTCTGGAAAATGCGGCGCCGATGGCGCAGAACGCCGGGTTATCGCCACCAGTGCGGCCCGAGATTGACATGATGTTGTTCATGAGGCAATTAGTGGCACAAATGAAAATGTCGAGCGAAGAAAACAACAGAAAAAGGGAGATGAGTGAAGCGATGGGCAGAGAAATGGCAGCGGTTCAGGAGGAGGTAAGGGAAATGAAGGACCCAGGATTTCTTGGAGTGCCCAATGTGCCGGAGTATGTGTGGAGTGCATGTGACATAACATGGATGAGTGCACACGGAAGAGTGGGACACAGATCGACCAGGACGGGAGTAGTGGTTCGAGGAGCGGACCGGAGGGGTGAACCTCCTGAGCGGGACAGAGTTGTATTGGAAACCATGCCGGCTCCACGAGAGACGCTTGCACGGCATGAGCAATGGGCGTGGCGAGCACGGCTTGGTTCCCCGAGGGAAAAACCCCAATTCCCAGTGCCAAGAATCCAAACACAAATTTGCTTGCAACAGACATGTGACTGAGCAACTCTGCGGACGCGGGGGGGGGCTCATTTGGGGAAGAGACAGTGACAGTAACCCTCATGTGTGGAGCACAGTGGTGAAACAGCCCCACACATCCCGGGGCAAAGGTAAACTAGCCTAAGGGGGGTGGCATTGTTTGGCCCACATGGGGGTGCCAGCGATGGTAGCCTCTATGTGGGTACCGAAGCAGCGTCCATGAGGGAAGGCTCGGATAAATTTAGGGACCAAGAGCGACAATAGGGACTGTTTAGGTAGAGACGTGAACGTGTAGTGGGGACGTAGATTAGCGATAGAGTTAAATGGAGCGTGCGTAGTATAAGGGAAGACGAGGGTGCACGAGTTAGTTCGGGGGAATTAGTTAGGTGATGCTGTGTCGGTGAATGGAAATGTGTTTGTGTGTGACAAATTAATTATGAGTGTGAGGGCAGGGCAATGGATAGTATGAGTGTGAGTAATAGAATGCATAGTCTGAAGGACTGAATGGGGGGAGTGGATCCCACCCAAGGAAACCCAGGGGTTCGTTTAAAGTTAGGTAGAGGGATTAGGTAAATTTACAAATGGATGTCGTTATGCGGTTGGTGCTGATTGTGGAAAGTTTTTTTTAAACATTTTTTGCGTGTCGGGTGCAGGAGACAATGGACTGGCTGGGGGTGTGGCTTGTGAGTGTAGTGTTCGGATGAAGAAGGCACCCCGGCGCTGGGGGATCGTCGGCCAGGTGAGGCTGTAGGTAGGTCAAGGGGGCCATTAGTGTATTCATGGACGCAGGTACCCGAGGAGAGGGGCCTGGCGTGCCAGTGTAGTGTTCAATGGGACAGGGTGCCCAAGCAGCGGGGCCCGGGGCGCCAAAAGGCCATGTGGGCATCGAGGGGGGGAAGTGCCAGTGAGGACATCCCCCATGTTAGGGTGAGGAGCAGGCAAGCTCATTGGCAGCTCCAGTGACCCGGGGGTGCTCATGGTGAGTATGCAGGTGGACAGACCTGCTGGTGGAGCCACACTACCCAGCCACGAAATTGTGCGATGGCACAGAAAGAAAATTTGGTGGGCAAGGCCAAAAATTGTGAGAGCACCAACACGTCGACAATGGGAATTTGGGTCTTTAGAACCCAACAGTTCAACAAAGGCCTTTTGGCAGGGTATAACCCTGGGGAAAGTTTAAAAGTGTAACAATATTAGTGTAATTAGGATTGATGAAGACCCCTTCGCACAATCCACTGTTGGGATGATCGCCGGCTGCTGGACTTTCCCTCCTGTCGGACTCGAGAATGAGACTTGTCGCGATGTAAGTGTAGGATTCCATGTAGTTCGGCTCTTCCTTCCCATGAAATCTTGGGGGGATTGGGTACGAATTTGGCAATGGGGATAGTGGGATATAGGAGACGAGACGTAGCGACGAATTGTAAAAAGAGGGGGCTGGGGTAGTGTATATGGGAAAGATGGATGGGTGCAGACGAGTAGGGCCAACCTCGAGCTCTCTCTCCCGGCACCACCGCCACCGCCCCAGGTATGTGCACACCAAGGACTGGCTGACCATGTTGGTCGGACCTGGTGTTTGGCATTACCTGGATTACCTTTTTTTCTTTTCGTGCTGTTTGCTGTTTCGCTTTGTCTCGCCATGCCCCAGGACCATCAAGGTTGTTCTACATCAAGGCATCACTCACCTTGCTGGATCACCTGTTCTACATCAAGACATCACTCACCTCACTTCACCATTTGATCTGTGACCTGTGTTCCACCCACATCTGTTCTGTGGACTGCTACTTGCTGCAGCCTCATACCAGGTGACACCGTTCCAGTTATCATGGTGGTTTTGTTTGTTTTATTTTGTTGAACTGCATTTACTGCAGCAGCATGCCACCACACTTATGGACTGCCCCTTTCTACCAGCTTCATACCAGCTCGTTCCATCTTCATACCAGCTCATTCCAGCTTCCTACCAGCTTTATACCAGCTCATTCCAGCTTCATACCAGCTCATACCAGCTCATTCCAGCTTTACACCAGCTCATTCCAGCTTGATACCAGCTCATTCCAGTTTCATACCAGCTCATTCCAGTTTCATACCAGCTTCATTCCAGCTCATTCCAGCTTCATACCAGCTAATACTAGCTCATACCAGCTCATTCCAGCTTTACACCAGCTCATACCTGCTTTATACCAGCTCATTCCAGCCACATACCAGGCTCATGCCAGTTTGCTTCACTTGTTCTGCCATGTATCACCATGGCCATGAACTGCACGAACGCAGCTCTGTGGAGGAAGTGGCTCAATTCTTGTTGCTGCTTCTTGACCATTTTTGTTTAGAAGGCCACAACGTTTATGGCCTGCATGCCGGTCACTTGCCTGCCGGTTTATTACAGCGCGTGTGCTGTATACAATTGCACCGAGTTTGAAATGTCCCCGGCATCGTCGATCACGTCTCCGGTGGGTCCGGTGTCACCTCCCTCCCCCCCCCCCCCACGTGCCTCAAGACAGCCAATGACGGCCGTCCGGTCGATGCAGTGCATAACCTCGACGGAAATGGCGACAATTGACGGAAATACCCGAGTATTTCAATGGACATTTGTGAAACTAATGTGTTATATATGTGAAAAACATTTAATTTATTGCTTGACGGAGAAAAAACGAAGAAACGCTCCCCTCATGTACGAACGAATGTACGAAAGACGTCATTTCCATCCACCATGGCATTTCGCGCCGAACGCAGAAAGCAAAGTTCTTCTTATGCCATCATTCTCTTTAATATTAGCCATAAACAAGTGTTTCGTCATGCATTAGTAGTTGATATTTACTTACAACAAAAACGAAAAAATAATCTCCTCAGATTCAACAAGAACGAAAAAAAACAAAACGAAAACATCACGTGCAGGACAAGACCAATCGAGCTGAAGGAAACGATGCTGTAACTGCACTGCTCCTGATTGGTCAAAGGACACCACGTGTGTTGTGTGGGCGGTGTTATGCACGAGGATTCCAGGCTAAGTTCTTCTTATGCCATCGTTCTCTTTAATATTAGCCATAAACAAGTGTTTCGTCATGCATTAGTAGTTGAAATTTACTTACAATCATTCTTTTGCGGCCTCCTGCCACGCTGTATCGAACAATTTCATTCCTTCTGTTATATATGAAGGTGCTTATCACAATAATAACAAGATTTTTACATTTCAAATGTTAAGTACACTTTTTAATTGTTTTTCAACTGGAAAAGCATAAATTGCATATTTTAACATTTGTGTACTCATTTGATTCACCACACGCGCTGTATTGAAGGATTTCACTTGTTTTGTTCGGTGTGCTGGTGAAGAGCATGAAGGTGGCAAGAATCAGCAGGTGTTCTCCCCCCCCCCCCTCTCCACAATTTTTCTTCTGCATTTGTCCAGGTCCTGGGTCTCCAGGTTTTTTTTTATTTTTTTGAACCGATGTCGCCTGCTGTTGGACTACTCGGGACGAGTCTGGGATAGGGAAAGTGGAAGTGTTACGGGTTTTAGAATCCGGTCTGATGAATGCATCCACACATCCAGGTCCTCAGACAGTTATTTCCTTAAATACATGTTCAGATTAGCCCCATCCCCATGTTTAATGGGATTATAAATGTGATGCGTTGAGAAGGGTAAAGGATAGATTCCCTCTCTTATGGGAAGCTTTTTTCTTTACGACAGACACGTTCACACACATTTCTTTCACGAGCTCTGAAGCCCGCCGTCATTTTTCCTCAGCAACATTCTTTCACGACGCCCCGCACGGGTCGTCATGGTAACCGCGCCACCGTGGGGTGGGGTGAGTTTGGGGCGGACGGCACCCTGTGGAGATGGCCTGGAGATATAAAAACCAGCGAGAGGTACATTCTGAGGAGAAAAGAGGAGAAAAAAAAGTGTAAATATAAAATCGTGAAGAGAAAAAGCGAAAGAGAAAAAAGAAAAAGCGAAAGGAGAGAGGAGAGAGGAAAAAGCAAAGGGCAAGAGAAGCGAGCAAGAAGCGGGTGTCTGACCAGTGCCAATGTAATAATTCGTCCTTCCCAGTGATTGGGCAAGTGAGTGTGTGGTGTGCGTGTGGGTGTCTGACCAGTGCCAACGAGACAATTCGTCCTTCCCAGTGCTTCGGCAAGCGAGCGTGTGGTGCGTATGTTGGTGCGAGCAGCACCGCCAACAAGTGAGGCATGGGTGGATCACTAACAACACCAGGATCTAAACCCGCGATGGATGATCTCTGTGCCCTCAAGACTTCGACTGGCGTTCGAGGCTGCCCCGCGAGAGGCTGTACGGCAAAGCTGGGAACTGGAGACGGACGTGACAGGCACGCACGTATTTCAGGACGT
This sequence comes from Eptatretus burgeri, assembly GCF_056783735.1. Classification (NCBI taxonomy): domain Eukaryota; kingdom Metazoa; phylum Chordata; class Myxini; order Myxiniformes; family Myxinidae; genus Eptatretus; species Eptatretus burgeri. Next base: position 105,374,884 of record NC_140966.1, on the reverse strand, counting down.
TTTTGCTTCACGGACGACTTTCTGGTGAGCAAGATGATTCTTTCCCCTCCCCTCCCGCTGAATGATTTGCTGGGTACCCTTGTCTGTGTTTAGCTGTAAGTCAGTCAACCCCCGATAAGCATCTTCTCTTTGTCTCTTTCCTGGCATTTTGATTGATTTTGCTTTGAAATTCATTCTTTATTTACCTCAGCAAATAAAAAGTTCTTTTTATTTATTTATTTTATTATGAATATATTATTTGTCGATTTCCAACCTGTCAGTGTTTGTCCTTCCTTCCATTGGTCTAGCATTGTTCGAACCGAGATAGACTGGGAGGTAATTACCACAGATTTGACCAAAATCGTCGGCACACACCAGCGGTTAAAACGCAGCAATATCAGATAATATTGGTGCTTTGACAAGGGTGCGCTCCCCGTTCAGGTAACCACGTGACCTCTAGTTAAACGGAATAATTAGACGGTGGACACTGGAACTCGTGGTTGACTGGGTGACGTTCGTGGTTTTAATACAACCTACCATACCTCAACCTTAATTGTGAGCGTTGGCCCAAGGTCATGCTCTACCGCGGACAACCGGGGATTAATCCCCCTGAGTGACAAGCTGGTGTCTCAGTACCCATGGCCTCAACAATATATATATATATATATATATATATATATATATATATATATATATATATATATATATATATATATATATATATATATATATATATATATATATATATATATATATATATATATATATATATATATATATATATATATATATATATATTGTTGTGGTTACCAAATTCGCAAACCACCATTCAGGTCCCTTAGGTGAGGTATCTCGGCAAGTGCATGTGTAGTTAGGCCCAAACCCGTTGTCTAGTGGGAATACATGTCATTTATGCGTGCTGCGACTCTTCAGGATAGCCGTTTTTCTTTTACTATCTTTATTTTGGACCAACCGCCATGATTACAACCACAACCACCGCTTCACCACAACCGCCACGACCTTCACGTCACACCTCGCAACCGTAGCATCGCCACCGTTCTTGCCCCGCTGTGGGTACCGGTGTTGGACTCGTACAGGGCGCGCGTCGAACAGCGTGTACAAAATCACGGATTTTGTGCTTCAAAAACGGATCAAAAACGACACACGCCCACTTTTTGCCGTCCAATCGGTGAGCGAGGGGCGATTTGGCCCCGCCTCCAGGACGATCGATATATGCAAATTTGTGGATCAAAAAGCCTTCACGCCCACTTTTTCTCGGGCCAATGGGGAGCGAGGTGAAAGGTCAAAGGGAGGGGGTCAAAGGCGAAGCTACGGGGGGGATAAAAGGACCGTGTTCGTCGGTCGGAGAGTCGAACGAGGAGAGTCGATCGAGGAGAGTCGATCGGAGAGTCCAAAGAGGAGAGTCCAAAGAAGAGTCCAACGGGAGAGTCCAACGGGAGAGTCCAAAGAAGAGTCCAACGGGAGAGTCCAAAGAAGAGTCCAGAGTCCAGAGTCGGAGAGTCCAGAGGCGGAGAGGCGGCAGCGGCGAAGGCAGACGAGGGGGTGCTCGCGTCGGTGCCGGGAGCTGCACGCCCGAGGGAGGCCGGCAGCGCGACCTGGCCGAGGTGGAGACGCACACCAGGGATAATAAAGATCCTCTATACCCCGAGCATCAGCAACCCCCTCCTGTTTCCCCCCGCGCTGAGATAGTGCGACCAAGGGGGCCCCTTTCCCACCCCCTGCCAGACACTGTCCGCGGGGCCCGCGGAGTGAGGCGCCATCGCCGCTCCGCGTCTCATCACCAGACGGGTAGGCGCGACCCGGTCTCGGCCTCAGGCCCGCCTCATCCTTGAGGGTATTCTTTCCTTGGTTTTGGGTATGTGTTGTCGGCGCCGTCTGTGAAGTAGAATTGTATAAGTGTTGCCGTGTGCTCGGTAGTCGGTATTAGCTCTGCATTGTTTTCGCTTTTATATTTGCTTTTTGTGTAAATGGAATTGTGTTTTCTTTTTTTTGTGTGCTTTTGGTGGAATTGAATATAAGTGCTTCCCGTGTGCCGCGAATAAATGTGCTTTATTATTGAACTGTTCTCCCGCTTCGCTTCGTCTTTTTCTCCCATTGAATCCTCATCTTGCTTCACGTAAAGGGTTGGTAGTGGGCTGAATACGCCCGATAATTAATCGAACCGTCGAGGTCGACGATAACACCGCTCGGTTATTCTGATAGTACGGAACGGGTCGCTTAAGTGGCCCGTGTCCGAAGTCGACCTGCGGCGAGGTGCGATCGCCCGGTCTACCCTCCGCGTGGGTACTTAGGTAGGTCGAATTTGGCGAGCAACCCTATCCCACGCGGGGGCTGATTGGCTCGATCGCGGTGAGACCGAAAGGTCCACCCGTGACTGGTTCCCGGCGTTAGTCCGAGAGGGTCACGACTGGATTGTCCGTCCGGTGGGCGACGTGCCGCGATTCGAGTTACGTGGCCGTCAGCACGCCGGCGGGCGCGAATACCGCAACACTGGTGTCAGGTCGTGCGATACAAATTCATCGCCCTCCTCGCGGCACTGGTATCGGAGAACAGGAAAACGGGCTCTCCTGTCTCCGGCTAAATTCACGGGAATCGGTCCAGGGGTGAGAGAAGCGACCCCCGATTCCCTCCAAATTACGAGCGAGCAAATTAACCCTTCACGAGAAGCAAGATGGCGTCTCAAGGCGAGCGGGAGCCGGGGGTATTAGAAATGGATGTAGAATGTGTAGGATCCATGGTCCAGGATGGAATCCCCGAGCAGGAAATGTTGATTGTGCAGGAACACGGACTCGCCCAACTGAACCCAGAACCTGAAATGGGTGCGGCAGCGGCCGCAGTGTATGACACCTCCCCCCCCCCTCTCCACCAAAACCCTTCCCCAACCCTTGCCGAAACGGCTCAGCTGAGTGCATCCAACATGGCCCAGCTATGCGCCATGCTGGCGGCAATGAACGAAAAGATGAATGCGAAAATGATCGAAAAAATGGATGCAAATACAAACGAAATGAAAGACATGAACAAGCAAATGAATGAAGTGAAAACGAAGATGGATACAAATACAAATGAAATGAAAAACGAAATGAACGAGCAAATAAACGGAATGGAAACAAACATGAAGGAGGAAATGAAAAAGTTCCGGGGTGAGACGCAGAACATGGGCCGATGCCTGCAGGCGGGCATGAAGGCCGTGACAAAGGAAATAATAGTTGAGACAAGGGAGGTAAAGGGTGAAGAGGTGACCGAGTTGGCAGAGACACGGGAGACAGTTCAAAAGGGAAGACTACACGATGAAGACGGGGTAAGTGACGCACACACACACACGGAGGTAGTGGAGGATAATGGGGGTGAGCTCGCGGACCGTGCAGGGACCCAGTGCGAGCAGCGGGATAGCCTCCTCCAGGAACGAGGGGAGGGAGTATGCCCCCTTGAGGCGAGTCACGACCAGGTGAGTTCGGTCGTGCTTTGCGAGGTCGAGGGGACGAGTGCTGTGGACGGGTGCACGGAGAGCTTGGGGGTGTAGAGGCCCCGGAGACCCTTGTGGGGACACAAATCCCCAGTGTGGTTGTCCCTGTGTGTGTGGTGCAAGGTGTGAGTGCGGCACCGTGTGTGGAAGAGACCGCGTGTTTGAGTGTCGCCGTGTGTATGAGTGAGGTACCGCGGGTGAGTGCCCCCGCGTGTGTGGGTGAGGCACCGTGTGTGGAAGAGACCGCGTGTGTGAGTGTCGCCGTGTGTATGGATGAGGCACCGCGGGTGAGTGCCCCCGCGTGTGTGGATGAGGCACCGCGGTTGAGTGCCCCCGCGTGTATGGATGAGGCACGGAGTGCGAGTGAGGCACCGCGGGTGAGTGCCCCCGCACGCGTGAGTGAACGGCCGTGTGCAAGGTCGCTGTGTGCAAGGGAGACCGTGTGTGTGAGAGAGCGGTATGAGAGGGAGATGTCGGTTGGCATGCGGGAGCACGCAGCCGCGTCTCCCGGTGTGAATGTGATGGAGTGGACTGTGTGCGTCGTAACACGCAGGTGTGCGTGGGTCGAATGGCGACGACGGCGACATGGGAGAAACGAAAGCCGAGTAGCGGCTGTAGCTGTTTCGGGGACCGTGCCGGGTTCGCCCAGCAGTGAGCACGCGGTTCGTGCTGTGCAACGCACGAGACCGCCACGTGCTCGCTTGCGAGAGTGAAGTCCCGGTCCGGAAACGCACGCGGTGGATTTGCCGATCCCGCGGACGGACAAAGTTTAGGCAGGTAAATGGATTTGGACCGGACGGGTTCTCCACGCGATCGTGTGTGTTAAGCTCCAACGGGCAAAGCACACGTGTTCGCGTGGGGAACCCCTCGAGACGTGGGGCTTGTGTTTTTTTTTTATGCGCACGGTGACGTCATGGCTGCACGTGGGGTTGGAATCCGGCAGGAGGGGTATCTCTGCCGAATGGTACCGTCCAAGGAGGGACGAGGTACACGTGCAGCTGCATGACGTCACGGGCAGGTGCGAAATGCGCGAGTTGCCGCGCGGGTGCTGCGTATAAAAAAAAAAAAAAAAAAAGACAAGCCTCACTTTCGGGTGCACAGGATTCCTGGGTAAGGGGTGGAAGACCCCCTTAACCCGGGGCACAGGATGGAAACTAGTTAGGGGGAAGGGTTAGCTTAGTTAGACCGACTCCATGGGGCAGGGGTAAGTCCTCATGGAGTCCGTGGAATGGATTAGTTAGAGGGATTTAGATGAGCTTTAGGTGGGGAAATAAAAGTTATTTTTGAGTTAGGAGACAGTGACTGACAGTGAGTGTGTAGGGGGGACGTAGTTTAGCTACGTAGTGTTAAAAGGAACGTGCTGTAGTTTAAGGGACGACGTGGGAGCACGAGTTAGTTAGGGGATGTAGTTAGAAGGATGGCAGAGTTCAGCGGTGTGTGTGTTGAAGAGTTGTGAGTTGAGAGGTGAGTACATGTTGAGTGAGTGAGGCCAGCGGGTCTGTGTGCGTGGAGTGAATGGGGAATGCATGGTGCGATGAGTGATTGGGGGGAGGAGTGACTCCCGCCCAAGGGACCCCGGGGTCAGTATAAAGTGAGTTAGGGGGTTAGTCAAATTGAAAAATGGAGGTCGTTTTGTTGTTGGTGGGAAAGTAGGCTCGAGACCCATTTGGAGGGGTGCAGGAGCCCTGTTGACGGGCTTGGGAGCGTGGCTGCGAAAGGTGAGTATCGCTGAGTGGGTACCCCGGGCACCAGGCTAGTCGGCCGCGGTAGGCCAAGGGCCCATGGGGGGCCGGGATAGAGTAGTGGGCACGGGTGCGCCTGCTTGGTGCGGGGGCCCGGGGCGCCATTAGCCGTGTGGGCAGTGTTGTGGGCACGGGTGACCCTCGGAAAGGGGCCCGGGAGGCCGGCCTGCCACGTGTGCGTTTCAGGGGAGGTGCCATGGGGGGCACTCCCCGGTGTTAGGGAGCTGGTAGGCTCGGAGGCAGTGTAGTGCCCGGGGGTGCCATAGCGGGAGATTCGGCAGAGGGTCGTGCCTGCCAAAGGGAGCCACGTGTCCCAGCCAGGAGACCGTGTGAGGGCACGGAGAGAAAATTGGGGGGCGAGGCCCGAAATTGTGAGGACACCAACACAGGCAACGGGAATCTGGGTTGTTAGAACCAATAGTTTAAGCGAGAGGCGCTTGTTGAAAGCCCCGGGGTAGTTTAACAGTTAAATGGTTAGGGTAGATTAGGAGATGTACCCCTCCGCACCATCCATCCCCTCGCTCTCGTTGTGGGCCGCTGGACCCACTTTGGTTATAGATCGCCGAACTCTGGGGAGGCCATTCTGAGGCTGCGTTGGGCCTCGGCACAGGACGTTAGCTCTCCCTTGTTCCCCTCCGGGAAGGGAACGAAGGGGTTGGGAGTAGGCTAGGTGACAGAATAGGTTAGCCGAACAAGGACGATAAAGGGGGTTAGGGGACGATTTATAGTGGGGAGGTAAACATAAAAATAAAAAAATAAGTTGGGGCTAAATTGGGGTTTGACAAATTAAGGGAGTGGGTATGTACAGTGACAGGCAAAGGCGATAGGTTGGGAGGGAGACAGGTAGGTAGGTCCGAGCCCGCCTTCCAAGTGGCCGGCACCACCGCACTCCCTCCACCAACCTCCACTGAACGGCAAAGGCTGGCCAGCTTCATCTGCTGGCTGTGTTGCTTCAAGGCCTGTGCCGGCCCACTTCATCTGCCGGCTGGCTGTTTTTCTGCAAGGCCTGTGCCGGCCAGTTCATCTGCCGGCTGTGTTTGCCTGCAGCGGCCTTCTTCTGCGGGCTGTGTTTGCCTGCTGCCTTTGCCATGTCATGCCCACTGCCCACGTTCACCGGCCCCGTTCAATTTTGCTTTGCCCCCCCCCCTGTTCATTGCCATGTGCGCCAGGATCCGCAAGGCAACAGTTTGCAAGCTGCGAGAACTGCCCCGTTGGCAGCTACAACACGGGCCTGCAGTGGCGGCCCGTGCACCGTGTTTGTGTCCATCCATCCATTCGTTGTGCTCATTGCGTGTGCCACTTGAGCTGGCACGGAGACTGCGTTTGTGCCGCCCATGCACCGTTGTGGTTCACTGCGTTCAGTTCAAAAGGGAAGGCCTTGGACTGCGTGTGAGCAGCCAGCCACGTTCCCTGTCACCTGCATTGTTTGAGCCAGAGACTGCATGCGGGCAGCCTGGCTCCCTGCTAACTGCTTTTCTTTTGCAGAGTTCAATGATCCTGGGCCATGGTTTAGTGTAAAATTTGTAAGTTAAGGTAAGATGTACTGTACATATGAGTGCGCCCCCGGCATGTCTGTCTAGCGCCGGCAATTTTATTTAAGTCGTCCGTGTGAGTGAGTTTGTTTAGATAGTTCGCAGCCCTTAGGTTATTTATTTTGGGGACACGAATACCATGAATGTCGCACTCAGGGATCCGTAGGTAAAATGTACTAGGGGAAAACTACACATGATGGCACACGAAAATTTGACGACTCGGGACGAGTCTGTAAAAAGGGGAGGGGGTAGTGTTGTGGTTACCAAATTCGCAAACCACCATTCAGGCCCCTTAGGTGAGGTATCTCGGCAAGTGCATGTGTAGTTAGGCCCAAACCCGTTGTCTAGTGGGAATACATGTCATTTATGCGTGCTGCGACTCTTCAGGATAGCCGTTTTTCTTTTACTATCTTTATTTTGGACCAACCGCCATGATTACAACCACAACCACCGCTTCACCACAACCGCCACGACCTTCACGTCACACCTCGCAACCGTAGCATCGCCACCGTTCTTGCCCCGCTGTGGGTACCGGTGTTGGACTCGTACAGGGCGCGCGTCGAACAGCGTGTACAAAATCACGGATTTTGTGCTTCAAAAACGGATCAAAAACGACACACGCCCACTTTTTGCCGTCCAATCGGTGAGCGAGGGGCGATTTGGCCCCGCCTCCAGGACGATCGATATATGTAAATTTGTGGATCAAAAAGCCTTCACGCCCACTTTTTCTCGGGCCAATGGGGAGCGAGGTGAAAGGTCAAAGGGAGGGGGTCAAAGGCGAAGCTACGGGGGGATAAAAGGACCGTGTTCGTCGGTCGGAGAGTCCAACGAGGAGAGTCGAACGAGGAGAGTCGATCGGAGAGTCCAAAGAGGAGAGTCCAAAGAAGAGTCCAACGGGAGAGTCCAAAGGGAGAGTCCAAAGAAGAGTCCAACGGGAGAGTCCAAAGAAGAGTCCAGAGTCGGAGAGTCCAGAGGCGGAGAGGCGGCAGCGGCGAAGGCAGACGAGGGGGTGCTCGCGTCGGTGCCGGGAGCTGCACGCCCGAGGGAGGCCGGCAGCGCGACCTGGCCGAGGTGGAGACGCACACCAGGGATAATAAAGATCCTCTATACCCCGAGCATCAGCAACCCCCTCCTGTTTCCCCCCGCGCTGAGATAGTGCGACCAAGGGGGCCCTTTTCCCACCCCCTGCCAGACACTGTCCGCGGGGCCCGCGGAGTGAGGCGCCATCGCCGCTCCGCGTCTCATCACCAGACGGGTAGGCGCGACCCGGTCTCGGCCTCAGGCCCGCCTCATCCTTGAGGGTATTCTTTCCTTGGTTTTGGGTATGTGTTGTCGGCGCCGTCTGTGAAGTAGAATTGTATAAGTGTTGCCGTGTGCTCGGTAGTCGGTATTAGCTCTGCATTGTTTTCGCTTTTATATTTGCTTTTTGTGTAAATGGAATTGTGTTTTCTTTTTTTTGTGTGCTTTTGGTGGAATTGAATATATGTGCTTCCCGTGTGCCGCGAATAAATGTGCTTTATTATTGAACTGTTCTCCCGCTTCGCTTCGTCTTTTTCTCCCATTTAATCCTCATCTTGCTTCACGTAAAGGGTTGGTAGTGGGCTGAATACGCCTGATAATTCATCGAACCGTCGAGGTCGACGATAACACCGCTCGGTTATTCTGATAGTACGGAACGGGTCGCTTAAGTGGCCCGTGTCCGAAGTCGACCTGCGGCGAGGTGCGATCGCCCGGTCTACCCTCCGCGTGGGTACTTAGGTAGGTCGAATTTGGCGAGCAACCCTATCCAACGCGGGGGCTGATTGGCTCGATCGCGGTGAGACCGAAAGGTCCACCCGTGACTGGTTCCCGGCGTTAGTCCGAGAGGGTCACGACTGGATTGTCCGTCCGGTGGGCGACGTGCCGCGATTCGAGTTACGTGGCCGTCAGCACGCCGGCGGGCGCGAATACTGCAACAATATATATAGTGTGTTCAAAAAGTATCCAACCTTAATTTTTCGTGCGTAAACAAATGAAGCTAGGGAGGCGTGGTTTGGTGCACTATGTAGGCGATCCTGATTCATATGCATGAATATTTTCCCGCCTGCAGCTGTCATTCGCCGACAGACCGCCGATGAGTGAGGAAGTGTAAGTGAGCGCCGTCGGATTTTCCTTTTTGACAAAATGATGGAAAAACTTGAACAACGCTACTGCATCGAATTTTGTGTAAAGCTTGGCGATTCCCAAGTGGAAACGATCCGCAAGATTCAACAGGCCTTCGGGAATGAAGCAATGGGCACCACACAGATAAAAGAGTGGTAGAACAGCTTCAAAGATGGTCGCGCATCAGTGTAACATGAAGCACGTTCTATTCTGGTCGGCCCTCAACATCCCGAAATGAGATAGTCATTGACCAAATGAGGACCCTGCTGATGCAGGATCGTCGAATCACGATCAGAGAACTTGTAGACGAGGTGGGCGTCAGCATTGGATCCGTTCATTCCATTGTGACTGCAGATTTGGGCTTGAGGAGAATCTTAGCGAAGTTTGTGCCAAAGCTGTTAACAATGGAGCAGAAGCAATTCCGTTTGGAGATCGCACAGATCATGCTGGAGACTGTGAACAGCGACCCCAACTTCTTCAACACAGTGATCACTGACGATGAGACCACAGTGATCCGTCATTTTGTCAAAAACGAAAATCCGACGGCGCTCACTTAAGCCTGTATCTCACTGGGCTGCGACAGCTCGCGACTTGTTGAAGACACAAAATTGCGATAAAGTAGCAATAATTTTCACTTGGAATCACACTCAATTTATTTTTGTATATGTCTCACGAATATCTCACATTTGCGTACGTCTCACGTCACTGAGAGCAAATTGCGATATAATTACGAAAGTCTCAGGGGTCCCAGGACAGATTATCAATTTTTTTCTCGAATCAGTCACAATTTAGATTCATACGTCGCCAATCCCTCACAAAGTTGTCACATTTGTCGCACCTTCTGACTCATGGAAACTAACTTGAGAAGGGTTCGAGACCAGTTTGAGACAACCGCGATGACTCTGTGACTATTTTGAGAGAAAATTTGTCGCACAAATTTTTTGAACATGTTCAAAATTCAAGCGACACCAGAGCGACGTCCTGCGACTCACGCGAGGAAATTGAGAACCACTGCGAACGTTTCGAGACATTTTGGAGAATCCCGTTCGCATTTTGTCGTGAGCTGTCGCAGCCCAGTGAGATACAGGCTTTACACTTCCTCACTCATCGGCGGTCTGTCGGCGACTGACAGCTTCTGCAGGCGGGAAAATATTCACGCATACGAATTAGGATCGCCTACATAAATGCACCAAACCACACCTCCCTAGCTTCATTTGTTTACGCACGAAAAATTAAGGTTGGATACTTTTTGAACACACCTCGTACATATATATATATATATATATATATATATATATATATATATATATATATATATATATATATATATATATATACATACATACATATAGACATACATATAATTATATGTGTGTATACCGACAAAGCAACCAGCTGTATGACTGGAACCGATGAAGCCGCCGTCTGACTCGCACGGATGAAACAAACCGTCTTACTGAAACGATGAAAGCAACCGTCTGACTGGAATTGACGAAGCTGCAAACCGTCTGACTGGCACGGCGCACGCAACCGTCTGACTGGCACGGCGTACGCAACCGTCTGACTGGCATGGCGCACACAACCGTCTGACTGGCACTGATGAACTGCCGCCAACTGAATGACTGACTCACTGACAAACTGACTCCCTATCGACTGACCTGTGCCTCACTCATTGGTGAGTGACCCGTGCCTCACTCGGTGAATGACTCGTTCCTCACTCATTGATGACTGACCCGTGCGCGCGTGCCGCTCACCCCCACTCGCCAAGAACAGACCTCCCCCTCTTTCATATAGGCGGCCTGTCTGGGCCAGTACAGACTCCCCCCAAATTCAACCTGCCCCACTTGCACACCGTTACCATGACAACCCGTATTCTCTTTATTATTCGTCGCCGTGTCAAACGCTGATCGAAAAAGGGCAGGTCTCGGCATCCGTGAAAAAAATGTGTGTCAAAGTTGCTGGAAAAGGGAGGGTGTCGGCGTCCGTGAAATAAATGGCATGCATAAATGTGTCTCTCTTAAAGAGAAAAAGCTTCCCATAAGAGAGGGGATCTCTTCTTTACCCTTCTCAACGCATCACATTTAAAATCCCACCAGACATGGGGATGGGTCTATCCTGGACATGCTTTTAAGGAAATAACTATCTGAGGACCTTCATGTGTGGATGCATTCATCAGATCGGATTCTGAAATCCTTAAGCAATATATAAATATATATCTATATATATTTATTTATATGTATAAATTATATATATATATATATATATATATATATATGTACATACATATATATATATATATATATATATATATATATGTACATACATATATATTTCTTTAAGCCTGGTGTTGACGCAGTGGTTAGGGCAGCGGCTTGGGATCCAAGAGGTCCTGAGTTCAAGCCCCGTTGGGCCACTGAATTAATACACCAGGGGGTTGACTCAGCCTGTCATCCTTCCGAGGTCGGCGAACTGAGTACCAGTATACTGGGCCGGTGTATACCCCGGTTAAAATAGGTGTACCTTATCCCTGTGTCGTAAGAGGCGACCAGGGTTGCGTCAGGAAGGGCATCCGGCGTAAAACATGTGCCAAATCACTATGCGGATCATACGGATGATCCGCTGTGGCGACCCCTCACGGGAGCAGCCGAAAGAAGAAGAAGAAGAAGATACATATATATTTCTTTCTAAAATACATATATATATATATATATGTGTATATGTATTGTTACGGCTGTGGAAATTCGCAAACCACCATTCAGATCCCGAAAGTGAAATAACGCTAAGTACATGTGTAGTTAGCCCCAAACCCGTTGTTTAGAGGGAATTTATGTGATTCATTCGGGTTGCGACGCTTTGAGTGAGGCGTTTTTCTGTTCTATCTTTATTTTGAACCAACCACGTCTCAACCGCCACCCTCACAACAACCACCACCATCTTCGCCACTACCCCCGCTGACGAACGCCATCCTCCAATTTTCACACTACGACGGTTTCCGCGTTGGAAACCGTCAAGAACGCAAGGAGGGAAAGAAGAAGGCACAACGATGGTGCGTGGATTTTTCCCGTCTGACTTCCCCGCGCTTTGGAGTGGCGGAAGAGCGATGCAGGTCAAAGGTGAGAAAAGGTGGGGGCCTCTTTTTGGGGGAATAATGCTCTGGCTCCAAGCCAAAAAACTGACTCCCTCGGCCCCCCGGACGGAGCGGGGTGGCGGGAAAGCGTGAGGGCACGCCCCCTTCGAGAAGCTTCTCCAAGAAGCTTGAAGGGAGGCGGGGCCAAACACGGGGGCGGAGTGAAGGGCGGAGCCCCAGGCTATTAAAGTCGGACACGGGCGGAGTGCTTTTGGTTGGTGCTCTGGCTCTCTTCATCCTCTTTCTGTCTTCCGGCTCGCTCGTCCTCTTCTCTTCGTGGTGGCCACTGGCCTGGTCTTTTGTGGGGCGGTCCCGAGACCCCGTTGGCGGGACGGAGCATCTTCCATTCCCCACACCGCGACCTCGAGCAACAACGTTTCCCCCCCCCCTTCTATCCGCGCTGGGATGGCACCGGAAACTCCGCCCATGACGTCGAGCAGCCAACACGTGCCGGTGTGAGGCACGCCGGAGAGGACTCGCCTAGCACGCCAGGGCACGGAGTCGCGGCCAGGCGCGACCACGTCGACGGACGTAGGAGAGGGACTCGACGGCCCAAAGGGAAGTCACCATTTCTTTTCGGGGTTTTTGTATGGATCTTGTGGTGCTGCGTCTTGTAAAGTAGAACTGTGTAAGTTTTGCCGTGTGTACGCGTATTCGGTTGTAACTCTACGTCGTTGTTTCTTTTGTTTTATTGATATAGGTGCATTCTGACCGTTTGGCTGTATATGTGTGCTTTCCATGTGTCGCGTAATAAATGTGCATTGTGTGAACTGTTTTCCCGTTTCGCTTCGTCTTTTCTTTATTGACTCTCCATCCTGCTTCACATAAAGGGTTCGTAGTGGGCTTAATACGCCCGATAATTAATCGGAACCTTCGAGGCCGACGATTACACTGCTCAGTTATCCCGATAGCACGGAACGGACCGCTTAGGCAGTTCGTGTCCAGAGTCAGCCTGCGGCGAGGTATGATCGCCCAGTCGACCATCCGCGCAAGTACTTAGTTAGATCGAATTTGGCGAGCAACCCTAACCTGCATGGGTGGGCAATTGGCACGGTCGTGGTGGGGTTAAACCCCCACCCGTGACTAGCTCCCGGCGTTGTTCCGAGAGGGTCATGACAGAATTGTCCGTTCCGGTGGGCGAGGCGGCCGCCATTCGGGTAGAGCGGCCGATCGCACGCCGGCGGGCGCGAATTCGCAACAATATGTATATACATTTGTGCGTGTATGTGTCTACATATGGAGTTTCAGAATGTGGAATGGAGTCCTCCCAGGACCGGCTAAAAGTATCCACCTTCATTTCGGTAAGGGGGTCACGATTCACGGATCATGCTGTGAAGTTTTCTGTTTTCAAAGTTTTTTTGCCGAGGGCTCTCTTCAGGATCGTTCCTGAGCCCGGACAGCTTCCAACTGTAGTTTGTTTGTTGTGATATTCCCAGTGATGGTTTTCAATATCTCTGTGAGGTTCTTCGTCATCATTCCCATGAGGTTCTTCATCATCACTGGTTCAACTTTGGCATTCTTCAGCTTAAAAGTTATTTTCACTTCATGCTTGAGGGATTGGTATTTGGTCATTTTCTTGATTTCTGCATCGTTCGTCCAAAATCACCCAGGTTGACACCTCAATTCGCAATGCTTTCTTCTGTTTTTTTTGTTTTTTTTGTACCTAAGTGTGATATCTGGTCACAATGCTTTGTTTTCGATGTTCACGCAATCATAAGGTCGTACGTGAGCGGTACTTCAATGTTTTGAGTGATTGCTTTTGGTTCATTTTCCCACAAATTTTCTGGAACTGGAACATCAAAGTTTTTGAAGATGTGCCACCAGATTACTTTAAAAACTCTATTGTGTGGTTGTGTTTACAGCTGTTCTGACACATGTGCTTTCTTTTGTGTGTTCAGTCATTAAGCGTCACATATCATTCTCTTTGCTTACCGCAACTCCACGCCTCACCTGTCTTCTTCCCCCCCCTCTCTCCCACCCTTTTCGCTCTCTCTTCCTCTCATAAAATACAGCACTCTTGCTGTCTCTGCCTGTGTCTGTCTCTCTCTCTCTCTCTCTCTCTCTCTCTCTCTCTCTCTCTCTCTCTCTCTCTCTCTCTCTCTCTCTCTCTCTCTCTCTCTCTCTCTCTCTCTCTCTCTCTCTCTCTCTCTCTCTCTCTCTCTCTCTCTCTCTCTCTCTCTCTCTCTCTCTCTCTCTCTCTCTCTCTCTCTCTCCCACACACACACACCCCTCTCTCCCGCAGTGAATAGCAACGTTTGGTGATGTCGCTCTCCCCACTCCCCCCCTAACTCTCCATTCTTCCTCCTTTCTGCCTTCCCTTCCCACTCTTGCTCTAACCTGCCTCCTCTGTCTCTCTCCCTCCCTCTTCCCTACCCCCCAATCCCACCAAATTTATTCCCACCAACACCAAGTCGCATCAGCGAAGCGACGGGTTGTACTTGCTAATATATATATATATATATATATATATATATATATATATATATATATATATATATATATATATATATATATATATATATATATATATATATATATCTGAATAGTTCATGGTGCCAATGCTAATTCCCCTACTCTTTACAAAAGACACCATCTTTAATGTCCAACAACCAACTACAACTAGCTTGACGTTCATTTCAAGTATATTTCGTTAAACTGCTTAAAGTACTCTTCATGGAGTGGCCCAAATCATGATCCTGTAAACATGCTCCAGTTCGTTGGACGTAGACACCACTCATCAACCACCAGCTCCTCCAATCCCGTTCCCATGAATTTCCAATGTAATCCTATTGTAAGAACCTTGATTGTTGTTCGTCTGAGCCGACGTGTTCAACTCCTCTCTTCACACGTGATGGCAAGACCTTAACAGGCATGACGTGATTGTACTCAATTATGAGCTCTAAGGGCATGGCTTTTAGCTCTTCCATTGCCATATCATCCTGAGAATGTGCGTCACATAATATGTAATCACGCAAAACAAAACAAAATAATTTGAAACAAAACTAGAAATTTGCCAAACTCGGTGCAGAAAGAGGAATTGCATAAAAAAGCATTGATGATATTTGCAATGGAGGATATAATGTGAAACTACATTGAGAAATTCGTGGAAGAGGCACAAGCAGCATCTGAGAAAGGAGTTGTGGCAATAATGTATAAAATAACCGTACACTGATAATACAGTTGAGACCAGATGGAAGGATAGGAGAGGATTAACCAGTGAAAGATAAACAAGGACGTATTATGCTGACGTCAGAGAAAGAACAGACGGGCAAGGTGGGCTGAACACTTGAAGGAGTAGTACGTAACAGAGGGATGATGGGAAAACAAATTGATATTGCAAGAATGGTAAATAGTGGGGAAACTTAGCATAACAGTTGTGCATTTTGTGAGGAAAGCACCAAATTTGGCACACTATTAGCCTATCATATTATGAAGAGATTTGGATATTGGGCCATCTCAAAATTTTTGATGGCGGTGGAAAATGGCTGCCACAGCCATCAGCGGCTGAATTTGAGATGGCCCAATATCCAAATCTGTTCATAATATGATAGGCCACTAGTGTGCCAAATTTGGTGCTTTCCTAACAAAATGCACAATTGTTATGCTATATTTAGCTAAGTTGCCCCACTAAAAGAACAAGCTTATACTGAGATGTTTGCAACGTCACTGTTTTCTTGCCCCCAACTCAAATGATCATGTCTGGTCACAGTTGAAAAAATTCCCGACAGTTACACAAGTCTCAAATAATAAATGAAAGATGGAAACTATCTCGCATTCCATTCATAATGCTCATCTTTAGATTCGTCTTTATTTATTTATTACTTTTATATATTATTATCTTGTCTGGAATTGGAATTCCAGATAAGGTATTGTCATCATGCACCATCCGTCCGTCCATCTCCTATTTCGACTTCTCCAGCCAAACAGCTGAGACGATCCTGCTGAAATTTGGCAGCGACGTTCCGCTTCTGACTGGTAACTGGGATTGCAAAGCTCGGTCTGGTCACGTGACTTTGTCGGTCAAAATGGCCGACTTAGTTAATTTCTTCAAAAATCTTCTTCGTCAGACCCACCAGTCAAAATGCCACCAAATTTGGGTTACAGCATTAGGACGGGGTCCTGATGTTAAATTGTGCAGGTAATGCCGATCACGTGACCAGAAGTGTGTCAAAATGGCCGACAGTAAATTTTTGGGAAAATCACATGCTGTATAATACAGACCCACCAGTCAGAATGCGACCAAATTTGGGTTACAACATTAGGCCAAGGCCCACATAAGCCACAGGTCGAGTGGTCCTACTATTTATTTTATTCTTATAGGAGTCTGTCTCCTGTTTGATTATCTCCATCACCAAAGGTGGACAGAGGTTGTGTTTTCACCCCTGTTTGTCTGTCTGTTTATCTGTGAGCAGGATATCTCAAAACGTTGTGGACGGATTCGGACAAAGTTTAGTGGACAGGTTGGGTGTGTGACAAGAACCAATCATTTAGATTTTAGTGAAGATCCGGATCCAGATACAAGAATTTCTTAAATTTCTCAGTGATTCTTCGTCATTGAGAGATATGGCTAAAAATGATAAATAGCACGATATCTTAAGAGGTTGTAGATGGATTCGGTCGAAACTTGGTGGACAGGTCGGGTATGTGACGAGGAAGAGTTGCTTCGATTTTGGTGAAGATCCGGATGTAATAATTCAAATAATTTTTTTTTGTAATTCTTCACCATTGAGAGATGGATCAAATATGTTATATCGCATAATATTTCAAAAAGGTTTGGACGAGTTATGATAAAACTTGGTGGATGAGTTGCGTTGGTGACAAGAACAAGCCAATTATATTTTAGTTAAGGTCCAGATTCAGATCTGGTGTATCAGTGGGTTACAAACCATAACCTGTTCAGCCTGGCGGAGGTATGCCTTCTACCGAATGCTTTTCTAGTTTCATTTTGTTTTATCTCGATGGAACTGGACATTTTTTAGTCCTTCGACGACTTGTTCTGTAAATTTCGTAATCAAACTGAAATTTTATTTTTATCTTTTATCTTTATACTATCAAAGAAGCTGAAGTATGGGAAGCCATAATACTTTATACGAGTGTAAATGCACGAGGTACGGATGATGGAAATGCAGAACTGCACATGTGCACTGTTAGACATCGACATTGGTCTTACACAAATTAATTAGTGAAATATGATGACAAGACAAAGAACCAGAAGTATGGAAAGTTGGACTGATTATTGAACTGGCAAATAAAGGAGATTTAAATGTGGTAAATGGAGAGGTGTAACGAACTCTTCTGTGGACGTATTACAAGCAAGGTGCTCTGCAAGATAACGTGAAATATGTAAAAAGCTTTGGATGGAGTATTGAGAAAAGAGTGGGAATTATTTTGAAGGAATAGAGGGTGTAGAGATCAACCTTTCACTCCAACAAAAGTGATGGAACAATGTCATGAATGCAATTCAAGTCCTGTGATTGCTTTCGTCAACTTTGATAAAGAAGTGACTCCAAATATAGACGCAATGTGGAATGTATTAGATGGGTCTGAAATACCCAGAAAGTTCATCAGAATGATAAAGAGCATGTACTATGGATACCAAATGAGTGTGCTCTGTAATGGAAAGAAGTGATGAGAATTTGAGGCCTCCTCAACTGTTCCTACTTGTATTGGACTGGGTCATGAGGACTACAAGACATGCCAGATATAGAATAGATTGGGCTCAAGATGACCATCCAGAGGAGCTCAACTTTGCAGTTGACATGTTTGCTAGCAGACACAAAGCAAAGTATGCAAGAGGAAGCAAATAGGCCCCAGTAGTATGTCCTGCAAGTAGGACTGAAAATCAGCAACAAAACAGTGTGAGACTACCTGCATCAGACAGCAATGCAGTCATGTGTAAAAATGACATGGCTACATACAAGATGTTGACAAGTTTGCAAAAATCACAAATCACTCAAACTTTCATATCACAGACATGTCGGTAGTTTCTCTGTCTTCTACTTCCTCCTTTCTGGTCTTGCACCCTCTCTGCTCCTTCTGTGCTTTGTCCCCCACAGGTTTCTGCAAGGTGCACATGATCCACCACCAACCCCCTCATGATGAAACTATCTAAATCCAGGATCACTGTTCACCTCCACTCGTTTTCTTCACTTTTTTCCCACCTGTGGCACAAACTTCCACATTCTCAACGATCTCGTTCTTCCCTCCAGATCTTCCAGAGAGATGTTCACCACCATCTCAGATCACCCTCCACCCCTATCCAAAACCATGATCTTTCCTACTCCCAATAAGCCCAACCACCCTCCCCACCCAAGCCCACCTCTTTCTAAATTTACAGTCATTCCTACCTGAGAGTCTCCTTCCTTATCTATCTTGTCCACCCCATACATCATTTGCCCCACATACCTCATTTGTCCAAGGCTCCCTCCATTTTCCCTCGTCCCTGCTGTTGGAGTGTTTCCCCCTCTCTTTCTGCTGTTCCCTTTGTTCTGTTACATCCTTATCCATTCTATTTTCAAGGTCTTCCACAAGCCTTGACTTTGTATACAAAAAAAATACAACACAAGAAATTTCAAATTTTTGATGGTAATGTAAAATATGTTCCACTGTTTGGTTGAGAAGAACAGAAAGTCACCAAAATCATTGCACAGATCCTGGAATCCCTTCTTTATAGCTGTCACAAAAACATTTTGTGAATCTTCTGGATAGATGGAGTGAGCAAAAAGCAGGTAGAAAGGACTGGAAAGAAAAACATCATGGAGGAAATATTAAAACGAGGAGCTGGAGATTGCTTCACCGAGGAGCTGGAGCTGGAGATTACTTCACCGGGAAGGTACCAAACTTTAATATCAGTCAGACAGTCAGTGGTTAGAATGAGCTTTATAATATTAGATGTTGGGGTATCACTAAAAATGAGTGTGCAAATTAAGGAGGAAACAAACATTGCTTTTTCCTCATTTATTACATTTTGTAGTTTCAGAAAGGGTTCACTCCTCTATCACACAATCGGCATACATCCTGCTCCATCAAGATGGAGTTTGTGATATTGCAGAGCAACCTGTTATGCAAACGAGTAAATCTTCAGGAAGGTCTTCTGAAACATGAGGCTGGGCAGATGAGAGGGGGAGGATTGTGGAATGGGGTTCGGGGGGATGGTCCCGGCTAAGCCACATCTCACATTCTATGCGGAGCTGCGCATGGATCTTGGTAAGGACTTCCTACTGGATCTTGACGAAGTTCATTGCATCTTGGTCTCGGGTGCACTTCTGGTGAAGGTGTCCATTCTTTCTCACGTACAATTGGGACTGGTTGTTCGCACTGGGCTGGTGGCACAGCGGGACATTGAGGAGGCAGTGGGTTTGGAGTAGCTTGAGTTCTCTCCACGAAGTCCATCTGCGGTGATTCCCTGCAAAAAGGATCGGTTTTCAACGTCACAAACCAGTCAAGGACGACAATAATTTTCTGCACCTTAATGTGCAGATGTGCAAACGAGAAAGTCCTGTTGTACATGCTTATGCAGCCCATTATATTATTCACCATAAACTGCCCCTTATCAGAGAAGAAAGGTTCTGCAGCCATTTTAACCAAGTATGTTCCTCTCACTCTCACTTGCAAAGCACCAGGACCTAGAGCATTGAAGCAAACATGCTGCCGAGAGCATTGAACTGTATATAAGACTGGAAAGATTATGAGCGATGCAAAATTGTCGCCACCATGCGGGGTCCCTCAGACATGCTCCGGTGCACACAGTCGCCATTTTGGGAGGCCCACTCGAAGCAGATATATTTTGACTCGCATGATAAATTCTCGGTAGATCTTGAAGATCGAATGTTAATTTTGAGTTGAAAGCGAAAGTTGATGTGAACGTGAACACTTTCTCAGATAAACATAACGCATTGCAGGCCACGGTGAATCATTCACTGGGCCGAGCAACATAGCGGCGTGGATGGGCTGTTCGGTGGCGACACAATGGTGCGTGAAACGTGAAGAGCCATAATTGTTCCAGTCTTGTATACAGTTCAATGAACTAGAGGCATCACATAGAAATGACGTCAAAACGTAAACCATTTCACCCTTTGGGGCATGTCATTTTAGAGCTGTTTCAATGTGAACCTGACCTGTTTATAGGCAACTACACCTCCACAAGATTATTCAGGTCTAACCATGATGAGAAGTGAGAGTGGTCATCGTTTCAGGGGCTCGTAATCAGATTTTTGATCGCAGCATCTTGAAAATCAAGACCTGGGCCTTATCTATCAGCCATTGCCATAACCTGGGTCGAAAATTACCCAATTAATAGTTATTATTCAGAGAATTGTGTACTTATGTCATCACAATGGGATGTAGGCAAACCTATGACATTCCATGAGATATCAGAGCCTGATTTCAAAGGTGTTATTTCATGATAACGTGTTGGTCACCGATTGAAATAAATGTATTGGTTCAAATGTGGAATGCGATACCGTTAACAAGACCCAGGTTACACACACCTACCACCACAACCAGTACACTCAACTGCTCTTCTTCCTTATCTTCCCTTGAAAAGTGGGTGAGGTCCAACAGTACCAAGCGTCTGCTTGGTGATGCTAATTGCAGTGCCCCCTGTTGGTTAGGGCAGGAATTTGGAATTTCTTCCAGGGTGCCGGCGATAGTTTGCCTACTCTTCGTGAAGGACGTCGTGGGAATCTTTAACATCCACCGACTAATGTTCGCAGACGGGACATCCATCTAAACGTCCACCCTACCTGTGCACACACTGATGCACTCCTCTATCCTCACCCTGCCTGTTCGTAAATAGGTATGGGACACACACTGATGACTCACTCTGCTTGTGAAACACCAGAATGACAGTTTATAGCTAGGTCAACATTCAAACCCAGTGGAGACAGCTCAGAGGCGAGTGTGCGTACCGACGGGCTATCATACCAGCCCGTCCGTACTGTTCCAATGACTACCACATCATATTGCTACAAAATATTACTTAGTCTCTGATTGTCTGAAAACCCAAGTCCATGAGCTTCACCCCATCAGGGTGCTCTATACAGAAACAATGTCACCCATCAAAAAAAATGACAAACAAACACCGTTACCTGTGCTCCATGTCGACCCTCTATGTAACGAACACAGGCTGGCGAATGGTCCGCCGGCTATGGAGACACCGGTACCTGCCGAAGTACTTTAAGCCGATGAGGGGGATTAAAATCATCCAATCGGCTTCGATGGATAACACTGCGAGTCTTGAGGAACGAGCACAGGTTGTCTTGTCTCGATGCAATCACAGGGAATCACGAAGTAATTACGGTCTTTCACGCAAACCCGAGCACTTAAGAAGGATGTAGAATCGGTTTGACAACCCGTTGAATACAAGATAAACGTCAGCACCGTTTGTGGTCTCTCGCAGACGATGATCTAAAAGGTCTTGGTGGCCCTCCCACCTCCATGTTTTTTTTCTTCTGTGCTTCATGGCACTTGCCAAAGAATCTTTGGTGACCAGGAAAGGGTGAGAGTAATTGAAATGCTTACTTCCAAACTCAGCAGGATGAGTTCGGTACTCTGTGAATGTCAGTAAAAATGGCCTTCACCTGGCCGTTCCACCTTCCACCACTCATTTTGGCCACCTGTGCCAGCACCCTGTTAAAGCATCTACCCAACTTATAATTAACACCTTCATATCAGTTGAACGAATGTGCTTGATGGCCAACACAAGTGCCACTCACTGTGCAAGTTACTAAATAAAAAAAATGAGAGAATGTTTAATTAATTAATTGTTGTGGAAGCAGACTCGCCAGGCATTTTAATTTGGATGAAATTTTTGACGTCATGCAGGTGCTGAGCACGAAATGAAGGATTACATTATTATGTTTTCTACTGAACTTACCTGATTAAATTAAATTGGAAGGGGAAATGTTTCTCTTTCGCCTTTAAAGATCAACGATGGTGACTGCCATTACCAAAGAGCGCGAAGAAATGTTTCAATGCAAAGGAAACTGACACCTGCGTTTCCATCAATGAGGGAGGGATCGTGCCTCCATTTTGAATATTGCATCGACGGCACAACACAGGCCTTGGGCTTGGCCGGGCTCTCGGGCACACACCGGCCCAGACGACGCCCTGAAAAGGCGCTTGAGATACTTGTCACTGTTTGTGCCGATGCTTTGGTGAATTTGTCTCACCTGTTAAAACTGGCCCCAGCCCCAGATGTTGCACCTGAGACCTGAGAGGCTGCTCTGCAAGACAAAGGCTTCGGTCTGGTTTTAAGCCAACAAGAAATCATTAATATGGATCTTGTCAGTTGCAGTACAGTGGTGGTTTGGTTGATAGGTGTGATTGGCCGAGCTGTCTTGATGGGAGTGTGAGACATTGTGGACACGGAGTTTATTTCTCCCTTCTTTCAGCAGGACATTGTGGAGGAAGGTTTCGTTTTCAAATGATCTTTGCTACTTGTGTCGGTGAGAGTTTCTGATATATGTTTGCTAGCTCTTTAAGCTTCAACGTCAGGGAGTCCACGTTACAGGCCTGTGGGATTGTCCTCTCCATTTGCTCAATATATTGACCTGCAGGGCTCCAGCCCTCCATTCCCCCCACCACAAGGCACGAGGGATTAATTATATACCTGCTCAATCAGGGATCTCTGTCGCCAGAATATCCATCTCTTTTTATATACCAATTAGCCAAATTAGCACGTGCAAGAGTAATTACGCAAAATGTGGTGAATTATTGTTTTAATTCACTTTTTGGCACGACGACGTGTGTATGCTTCGGTTCATGTCATGTCTCCTTAGTTACAAGAACACTGTTTGGATGTGACATCTTCATGCCACGAGCTGAACCCGGGCCTTAATGCATTGATTACCGAATGGAATTCCACATTGATTGTGTTTTAATTGAGCCAAATATGTGTGTATGTGTGTGTTTATCTGGAGCTTTATAACCTGTTCCACCACTCACTGGGTAAGCGCTTTCACATCTGCATCATGGGCCTCACAAGGATGCTCAGGTAAAGAACATGCCTCCATAACTCTTATGTTATCTACCTTGCAGGTAGCCTTTCTCAATAAAGCCGTATCTTCGTTATGATGTGCTCATACAGATGTCCTTTTCAAGAACTCAATTTCATTTTGAATGAAATTTGGGAAGCTGATCAGAGCAGGTTGGATCCTCGAGCTTGCTTACAGGTGTGTTTGCCTCTTTAGACGATCGGTCTGGTCGAATTTTGTGTTGAAAGTGATGGCAATGCAACATATCGGTTTGAGCTTTGATACGATTCCCCGGCGGTCTCATTCAGGACCTTACAGCTCCAAGAGTAGAACGAAGTCGTCGTGTCAAATGCCCAAATTGCATTTATTTATTTACCATCACTTTGTGTTCCTACAGGATTGCGAGACTTCAGGCAGAACCACGAGTCGACTGTTCCGTGATGATCTTATGAAACGACTCGACTCCAGAAAAACATGGATTGGTGAGAAGCAAGCTTGAGTTTCAGAAACTGTAGTGGGAAGAAATGATCGGAGAGAAGATTTGGGAGGGGAAGGGGGGAAGCTGTTCGGGTGACCAAGAGGGACGCACACTCGCCTCTAAGTTGTCTCGCCTTGGTTTGATCCCGACCCGCCTGCAAACTGTCATCCCGGTGTTTCGCAGGCAGGGTGATTCATCACTGTGTGTGCCGTCCCTCGGATGGGCGTTAAACTTGACGACCTGTCTGCCGGGATTAGTTGGTGGACATGAAAGATCCTGTGGTGTCCTTCGTGAAGAGTCGGCGACCTATCGCCGACACCCCAAACAAATTACAAATTCCTGCTCAAACTAGAACATCACTTGATAGAGCGCATGGTCTCACCTCGCACATTCATTCTGTACAAAAAATACCATAGTTAACTGAACACGCTACTCTTATGACCCACTGCCTGCTATTATGGCCCATATACCCGTATCATCCATGCCCCCTATTATGTCACATAGTTTCTTGGCATGCGTTATGAACGTCATAAATTTAATTCTTCACTCGCATCTGGTCGTAGATCAGATGTATGGAGTTTCAGATTTTTCAGACATTAATTTCAATTCAACCAATAATGGCTGGAATACAACTTCTCCAATGACATCGTCGATATGCCAAGTTTCAATTTTGTTCGTTGAGTGGTTTTGGAGAAAATTTTGTCCAATTTTTTTTTTCCCTTTAATTCAATATGGCTGCCATACCATGTGACCTGTGATATCAGAGTTAGCAATATAATATTCTGCATGGGGAGTCCCTCCTATGTTTAAAGTTTCGCATCGATCAGGGAAATCTTTGCACAGAAAACCATTTTTAAAGTGAAAATATATAGACGCAGACAGACAGGGACATTGCAATAGTCTCTCACCCCCTCCTGCTGGGAAGGCAATGGCAAACCACCCAGTATAACCCTTGTGAATAAACCGCTTCGGCAGCACCGACGCTCCGTAGCAGAGTACGGTACATCGGAATCAGAAGAAGGGCATCAGGGATGGGGGATGGGAGATGGAGGTTGCAGGGTAATACATACATTTCCACCATTCTCCATAACTAGTCGGACTCTTGCCAATTCTAATACCTGTCAATTGTATCCAGCAATTTGAATAGGGTCTTACTTATCACCACCATTATCGAGGAATCAAGTGCCACCGTTATGAGTGGATCTTTGTTTTCAGTTGGAGCTATCGCTTCGACGACTCATCGGTTTATTCAGTTGCTTGATGTATCACAACATTTGTCTGAACGGCAATGAAAATCCACTTCCATTACTTTACATATGACATCATGATACGTCGGCCTACACTTGGGAGTTTCCAGGAACTCATACCGATGATGGCCACGTGAAATGTGTTTGTGTGAAAAACATCTCATTGCGAGAGACTCGCTGATGAAGATTAAGTCGTTATTGATCATGGTGTTGGGTACAGACATCTCCTGAGGACCTTTGTATGAGGTAGCCCTGCACTAAATTTACTTCCTGTCCATTGACCAAGATTTGACTTGTAGTTTTGTAAACTTTCAGGACATTCCATTGTTGTAGACTGCAGCTGTTCGGAATCTGCTCGAAGAAATGAGGTGGATATGGGTCATTGGCCTGGAAATTTTGAGCAGTTTCAATATGATGGAGTATTCCATATGATAGAGTGCCATTAAGATGACATCTCATGGTGAGGGAAAAAATAACATTCAGCAATCCGGTATTCCGTTTACCCTTGGGCGCAGCGCTGCACCAGCACTGTATTACATACAGTACCTGTAATATGTTGTTGTCACATTTCTCTTTACATCAATAATGAATGATAAGGTGATGAGTGAGTGTGCTGGTTACTGTTGTGGCATTGAATAGGCAAGAATGAAGATGTGAAGTTACGGTGACAGTAAATCACGGTTACTTTACTTATTTGTCCTCATCTTGTCTTTCGACACGTAAGGCCGCAACAAAATCTCACCATTTCTTAGGATCCTTCGCCAACTCTTCCATTTCTTTCACTTCCATCCCATTGAATGTATTTATTTTCTGCTTGGACAGTACTTCTCCATGTTTCTCTTAGTCTTATGCCTGGTGTTGGCTTAATGTTTCGTATGGTGGGCTTTGGATCCAAGGGTCCTGAGTTCAAATCGCGCTCAGCTGTTGAATTAATACCAGGTGTGGTTGACTCAGCCTGTCATCCTTCCAAGGGCGGAAAACTGAGTGCCAGCTTGCTGGTATCCTGTGTCGTAGTGGCTACCCGTCCAGGATTGTACCCAATAGCCAAGGAGACTGCTAAGGCAGCACCAACGCTCTGCACTAGTATGGTCCCAATCTCCTCCGCCTCCTCTTAGTCTTCCTCTTTCTCTCTCTCTCTCTCTCTCTCTCTCTTCCCTTTCTTTCGATTTTGAGGTTTGGGATTGAAAATGTATAATTAAGGTGAGGGTGATTTCATCAAGCAAGGGAACAGCACGTACCATTTTTGAAGTCTTTAGTATGATTCAGCCAGGGTTCGAACCGTCGACCTCCGGCCTAGACTCGGAGTGAATGCTATAACCATGACACCACTGAGGCAGGTAACCACCGAAGTTGCTTTCGCAGCCAGGGTGAAATGTTGTTTTTTTCATTTATTCCATTCTCCAGCACTGGTTGTATTTAATTTTGTGCATTTTCTTTCCTATGAGAGGACAACGAGTTGTTATGAATGGAAATATGGTGGAAGTTTTGTATTCCCTTTTCTCCCACATTCTATGTGCCTTACCTTCCCTACCCTTTAATTTTGGGCTGGTAGGATAGCCTAGAACAGTGGTTCCCAACCTTTTCTATGCCCCCACACCCCTCGGAAATGTTCGATTAATGTTCGCACCCCCTACAAAAGTAATATCACATTTGAAGATGAAAAAGTCTAATTTATAATTTTCGAACCACATACAATACTGCGGGTGAACAAATTGAACCACATACAATACTGCGGGTGAACAAATTGAACCACATACAATACTGCGGGTGAACAAATTGAACTTAAGAAATATGCTTTTAACTCATTGCATAAAATGCAAGTATAAATTGAGCAATTAGATTCTAATTTATTCAGAAAAAAAATTGTAAACAGTAAAATCAATCCCAATTGTGAACATAAAATTCAATGACTTCTTTGCTCCTGCTTCTCGTTCACGATTTTGTCAAAACGTGGAACTTTCTTGCTGACTGCGATCGTAGGTCTGCTTGTGGATTCAGGCGATTCCTAGATTTTGTCTTGATTGACAAAAGAGAACTGAATCCACATTCACACAAGTATGTTGTTGCAAATGGAATGAGGACACGGAGTGCTTTTCCACCGAGTCTTGGGAACATATCCAGTGCTGCACACCAAAACTCCTCCAAAGTCTTGCTTTCAAATTGCATTTCAAGAGTTCGATTTGTCCGCAAATCAATAAGATCTTCCTTCAGCTCTTCATCATCTGACATTTTCTCCAAATTATAGGAATATGGATTCCTGATCCATTCTTCTGAAATCTTCAGGTCTCCATCAGCAAAATATCCATCAAACGATTCTGACAGCATTTCCAAATGAGCCACAATTTCTTCACGCACAGTAGGAGTTATGTATCCAGCTGGCATCATCAACCATCTCTTCTAGTGAAGGAAAATTTGGGAGACTGCTTCTTTCCATCCTTCGACGCTAAAGATGTAACTTTTCTTTGAAGGAATTCAACTTTTCACAAGTCTTCAATATGTTTATCCCTTTTCCTTGAGGAGAAATACTCAGGTCATTCATACAAGTAGAAATGTCAGCTAAGTATGCCAGCAATTGGGCGAATTCCTGTGATTCCAATTCCACAAAAGTGCCTAAATACTAGTTTTCCTAAAGCTTATAATGTTCGCGATTAAATTCTATAAATAAAGTGTTCACCAGTGGCAGTACGCAATAATACGTATGGCGGTCAACGTGCTAAGATAAATCACACTCAGTATGGAGACACAATGCTGATTTGTAACACGCTGCAACAGTTTTCCAGCCCATCACCGCGTGTACTAAAACCAGTCACTCGCCCGTAAAAAGTGAACAAAGACAAATATCTTACGCTGACAGTGTAGGCGTAATCATATACAATGATTATGTCAGATGCCGCGTTATAATGATTTTAAAAGCAATACTCTGACAATCAGTTACTTTACTTATATGTTAAGTCTGTTATTCTCTCCTTTTGATTAAAAACTCGTAAACGAGATTACTATCTACGCAACACAACCACCTACTACCACTTCTCAAGGCACACTGGCAGCTGGCTGAGTGATTTCTCGTGACTCGTCACTCAAGGACACAAGCCACTCTTTGTTGCACCCCCTGAAATTCCATCTCGCACCCCCAGGTGGTGCGGGCACCCCAGGTTGGGAACCCCTGGCCTAGTGGTATGTGTATCTGTCTCAGCTGTCTAGCCTGCGTTCGACTCTCGGGCCAGCTGTAAACCGTCATCTCAGTGTTTCATAGGTAGGATGAAGTAATAACGTGCGTGCCATCCCTTGGATGGATATTCAGCCGAGCGCCCAGTCTGCTTGCATTAGTTAGTGGACATTAAAAATCCCATGGTATTCTTCATGAATCGTAGGCAAAGTATCGTGGGCATCCTGAACAAATTCCAAATTCCTTCTCGAAACTACAAGAGGCACTGCATCAGAGGCATAGCCATGTCCCTCCAGAAAATGATGTCGCTGCACATGAAAGAAGACTTTAATCTCCTCCAAAACTTCCTTCCCTTCTCTCCTGACTCCTCCAACACTCCCCCCCCCTTACTTTATCGCTCCTCTATCACCCGTCATCTTGTTCATGTTTGCTTTAACATTTCACCCACCGATTCACTTGCAAACATAACGCAGTGTTCAAGTATATACTTCAATTTTAAGAAAATAATGATTTTAAACATTGTTAAAGAAAATTCCTGAAGTTTAGTGCTATTGAAACAGTCTTAGACACCACCTTTTTTCACCACCGTATATGACATGTCCAAGTACTGCTAAACTGGAGGTGAAGAAGGTGATTTGTGCTCTACAGTGT
Organism: Eptatretus burgeri; assembly: GCF_056783735.1. Lineage (NCBI taxonomy): Eukaryota > Metazoa > Chordata > Myxini > Myxiniformes > Myxinidae > Eptatretus > Eptatretus burgeri. The sequence goes on along the minus strand of NC_140966.1, from coordinate 105,346,360 downwards.
TCAAGTATATAATTCAATTTAAATAAAATAAAGATTGTAAAAATTGGATTAATAAATTAATTCGGGAAGTTTACCGCCGTTGATGTAGCATCGTTTTACACCACCCTATCGAACATGGTACATTCGTTCTTTGTGCGTGTTGTTTGTGTCCTTTATGACATCCTTAAGAAAAGTAAGTTTCCTGTTTGGAATGATTTTCAATTTTGTTTGACTGCCACCGAGGTGATGGTTCACCATCATAGTCTACCATCAGCAGACAGACAGACAGACAGACAGACAGACAGACAGAATAAAAAATCTCACTCCTCTGTGCACACCTGCGATCAGGCCAAATTCAGAGCCAAAGTACGGTAAAACTACAGGTTTGTTTTCCAATTCGTGTTCAAAATTTAACAATCAATTTAAATCAAGTTGTTTCTCCATCATAAACTGACGTTTGTGGACAGAAGGACGGACAGACAAAGTGAACCAATTGCTTAACCCCACATTTCGCTTTGCATGTGTGGGTAGTAAATATTTTGCCCCTCAATCTTGATTTTTTTTTAATGCAGTTGCATTGGAATCGTTTCAAACTTCCTGAGAATGATTTATCAACTCCCATTCATGATTGTAATCAATCGACAGGTTTAACCACCTTTTCCGATTGATTTTTGAATACATTCGGTGCAGTTTCTGGCAACGTTATCTGTACTTGGTGCTCTAATTTTAATTTTGTTCATCAATATTCTCCTGGTAAGGGAATTTATTTTGCACTTTACAAATTTTCACCCCAGCTCCCATATGATGGTAACTTCACCATCCCAATCCTCCCATGATGGTAATTTCAGGGCTCCCTCTCCATCCTCCCATGATGGTTCAGTGCAACTGTATGGATCTGCTCAACAAAATAAGGTCGATCTAGGTCAATAGACAGGAAGTGTTGAGCATTGTTTTGCACCATTTATTTTTGCATCTCCTCATGCTCTGTCGTGTACTTCATTGCACAACTTCTAATTGTAACAAGAGAAGGATTTGAAGTGTGTGCTTATAGGGTGACATTTTTCCTCAATGTTTGTGGTTTTACACTTTATAAAATGTATCCAGATTGGCATATTATCATCATCATCATTGCCCTATAAAGGCGAAGCTAGCAATTCAGAAGGGGAGATGCTGCCCTGCAGGCAACAGAACAACCACTGTCTGAAATAGCAAGCAATGCAACCTGAAGTCGAGGGATATCTAAGATGGTTGGAGCACTTGCTACCTGCAGTCCAGGCAGGAATTTGCCATTTGTTCAGGGTGTTGAAGACTACTGACATACTCTTCCTCAAGGACACCGTGGGATCTGTAATGTCAATCATGACCGCTGTTGACATTTGGGTTCTCCAGATTAATGTCCATACAATGAATGACATACACTTTGCTGGCTCAACTTCATGTGCATGCACACACAAGGGTGGCAGTTTCTGGCTGGGTTGAGATTCAAACCTAAGTGAGTGTCACGGTGTGATATATATATATATATATATATATATATATATATATATATATATATATATATTTTTTTTTTTTTAACTTATATATGTGTGTATATATATATATATATATATATATATATATATATATATATATATATATATATATATATATATATATATATATACATACATACATATATATATATATATATATATATATATATATATATATATATATACATGTAAATATATATATATATATATATATATATATATATTTACATGTATATATATATATATATATATATATATATATATATATATATATATATATATATATATATATATATATTTACATGTACATACATATATATATATATATATATATATATATATATATATATATATATATATGTAAATATATATTTACATATATTTATATTTACATATATATGTGTGTGTGTATATATATACATATATATATATATATATATATATATATATATATATATATATATATATATATATATATATATATATACAGTCAAAGCTCGTTACTATGCCACCTTGCTTCTATGCCACTCTCGCTATTATACCACTTTTGCTCGGTCCCGACAAAATTCAATACAAAATAAATTTACTATGCCACCCCCTACTCTCGCTACCATGCCACTACTGCGTGACTGTTAAAAGGCACGAGTCGTGAAAAAGTCTGTATTGCACAGTGCTCGATTATCACACTCACGTCCAAAGGCGAAGCGACGAACTACAGTCCAGCTGCGCACAACATAACTCAATACGTACGCGCATAGTCAGACTGTGTCAAAACAAGCGATTCTTCTCCCCGATGCCAGCCACAACAAGCCAATCACAACACGCACAACGAGACACAAAAAAGCGCGAGCACACACACAGACACGCAGGCACACGTACAACAGTGACATCATTTTTTTTCAAATTCAGCCCATAATGTCAGCTCAGAAACGCAAGCGAACCGACTTTACGCTGAAGGAGAAGAAGGAGATCATCGATGCCGTGAAGAAGGAGCCGAATCAGTCCAAGTTGGCCAGGGACATTAGCAAGAAATGGGGCGTCGAAGTTAAGAGAACCACTGTGAAGGGCATTTTCAGCAAGAAGGATGCAATTGAGGCTGCAATCAAAGCTGGATTTCCATCGAAGCGCAAGAAGTTGACGCAGGCTCACGACCCGAAGCTTGATGAGGGAGTGCTTATGTGGCTGAAGCAATCAAGAGGACAGAATGTGCCTGTCAGCGGCGATCTGATCAAGGAGAAGGCGATGAAACTGGCCGAGCTGATGCACATCCCAGACTTCATGGCGAGCGACGGTTGGTTGGGCAATTTCAAGAAGCGCCACAGCATCACGTTCAAGACAGTGCAGGGCGAAGCTGGAGCGGTGGATTCGCAATCCCATCTTGAGTGGCAACAACAGGTTCTCCGGCCCTTACTCGGGCAGTTCTCCGCAGACGACGTCTTCAACCTGGACGAGACTGGACTCTTCTGGCAGCTGCTTCCGAACAAGACCATGGCTTTCAGGGGAGAGCGGTATACTGGAGGAAAGAAAAGCAAGCAAAGGATCACTCTTCTGGTTGGGGCAAACATGAGCGGCAGCGAGAAGTTCCCTCTTCTGGTGATTGGCAATTCCAAGAAACCCCGTGCCTTCAAGAACAAAGAGATCCCGGTCAAGTACAAGGCGAACTCGAAGGCGTGGATGACGGCGGAGCTTTTCGAGGAGATGTTGCGTGCGTGGGACGGATGACTCGGCCAGCAGGGACGCAGAGTGCTGGTCTGTCTCGATAACTTCTCTGGCCACCCTCCCGAGCTCGAGCTGAACAACATCCAACTGGTCTTCTTCCCACCCAACACGACAGCCAATTCGCAACCAATGGATCAGGGAATCATAGAGAACCTCAAGCGCCACTACAAGAAGCTCCTGCTATGCCGCCGGCTTGAGGCCATAGACGAGGGAAAGGAGTTCAAGTTCACGTTGCTCGACGCTCTACACGTTGCCCGGCGTGCTTGGGAGCAGGTCGGCAAGTCGACGATCAGGAACTGTTTCGCGAAGGCCAAGTTCATCGAAGAGGAGATCCAAACTGAGCCACAGGATGCGGAGCTGCCTGACATCTGGGAAGCTCTGCCTGCCGAGGAAAAGATGCACGAGAACGAGGAGATCGAGCTGTCTGACTTTCTCGAAGCCGACGAGCGCCTCGCGACTGGCGGGTATTTCACGCTGGAGGAGATTGCGGAGGAGATTCTGTGCAGTGAGGAGCCGGTGGAAGGCGAAGATGACGAGGTAACTGTCGAGGAGGAAATCGTTCCGTTCGAGGAAGCCCAGCGAGCTTGTAGCACCGTCCGGAAGTTCATGCAGCAGAGAAGCGGGAAGCCCGGTGTGATGCAAGCGTGCGATCGGCTAGACAACGAGATGCACGAGATCCGCCGAAAGAAGATGCGCCAGCCGACGATTCTTGAAAGCTTTGTGTGTCGTGAATTTCTCACCATGCCATATGTTAGTGTGTGAACTCTGTTAGTGTGTGTATGTTCTCCGTCCGCTTAGCTTATACAACAGTCATGCCTTTTACTCGCTGGAATAAATTTTGTCTAAAGATTAACTACAGATGGGTAACTTGAGAAAATAAGGCCGTTTTTACAAAATCTCGTTACTATGCCACTCTCGCTACTATGCCACTTTTGCTCGGTCCCGACGGGTGGCATAGTAACGAGCTTTGACTGTATATATATATATATATATATATATATATATATATATATATATATATATATATATATATATATGTAAATATATATTTACATATATTTATATTTACATATATATGTGTGTGTGTATATATATACATATATATATATATATATATATATATATATATATATATATATAAACATATATAAACATATATATACATATATATATAGATATGACGACACGTGAACCGGTTGGGTTCCCGTTGTGATAGCGGTTGATCAAAAAATCATTTCAAAAAAAAAAAGATAGCTCCAGCGAACTATGCCACTGAAGTTGTTTACATTGATCAAATTCTCCCGAAGAGTACTTGACTGAATCCGGAATAGATTTTAAAATAATTTTGTCGTTGCCCAATTTGAATGAAACTTGATACTGCACACCGCAGGAGAATGCTGATTAAGGTGGCCTTACAAAATTTGCGCTGTCGCGTACCGTCTTGGCTGTATTTCGAGAACATACATACATACATACATATATACAAGATGAGAGTTTTAGTGGTATATAGAAGATATATATATATATATATATATATATATATATATATATATATATATATATATATATATATATATATATATATATATATATATATATATATATATATATATATATATATATATATATATATATATATATATATATATATATATATATATATATATATATATATATATATATATATATATATATATATATATATCATATATATATATATATATATATATATATATATATATATATATATATATATATATATATATATATATATCATATATATATATATATATATATATATATCATATATATATATATATATATATATATATATATATACATATATATACATACACACACACACACACACGAGCGGGTGTGCTTAGACATTGTGTAAGCATACAAACCCAATTGTCTCGTGTCACTCACCTGCATTGATATTTCCTTTATTTATATTTTCATTTGCAGATACTTTCCTACAGTTCTGCGATTTTTTTCCTGGTGTGTTGGCTTCGATGTCCATCGGAACACAGAATTACCGTGCTTCCCCATTGTTTTGGGTCACTCACCTGCATTTTTTTTCTTTTTTTTTCATTTATTTATATTTTCATTGATTGATGTTGTCCTACGATTCGGTGAATTTTCTGGTGTATTGGCTTTGATGTCCATCGCACACAAAATTTTCAGTTTCTATGTCATCCAGAATGTCCCAATCTTTGATATCAGTCAGTCTTTCAATCAGTGGTGAGAAAGCGCTATTGTGTGTGTGTATATATATATATATATATATATATATATATATATATATATATATATATATATATATATATATATATATATATATATGTATACATCAACCCCCTGGTGTTAATTCGGTGGCAAACGGAGCTCGAACTGAGGACCCTAGAGACCCAAGCCCCCACCCTAACCGCTAAGCCTTCCGGTTCTGGGTTTGGAGCATCGGCAGGTCTCTCTCAGGGCTCGCTGCCAACTTTCTCAACGTTGTTTCCGGTTGTTACCTGTCCCGTTTTAACTGTATATTTTCTCACCAACATGTTACTGTGTGTTCCTAGTTCGGTTTTGTTTCAAAAATCATGCTATTTTGTGAGTTTTTGTCGACCTTGTCTTACCGGGTTCCTTGAGGCCTACCCCTCCCTCCCCTTGGTGTACGATCGTGTTTACTTGTATTCTCTCCTGATTACCATCAATTCCTATTTTCCCCACTTTCCTAACGTCCCCCATCCCTCCCAATCTAAAAACTCGGTTTCTTGTCTTAAATCCAAAACAAAAAACAAAAAAACTACCTTTCTCCCTGCACAACCACGAGTCGTGATCCTTCTTCTTCTTCTTCATATTCTTCTTCTTCCTCCTCCTGCCGGCACACCATCTTTATTCTACTGAGCTGACCCTCTCTCGCCATTACCTTCACGATTTCTTCCTCCAACCTTCCATTCCCGAATCTTACCTGTTCTTCAAAAATACATCAAAATCAATAATCTTCCTTGTATCCCTTTGATCTACACACCTCCTGTGACCACGTGTCTCTCCACTCTTCCTGGTACTTTTCATCGACCCAGCAGCTTCACTCTGTGTTTGCCGTTCCAAATTCACCACAGACTTCCAGGATTTTACTTCAACCTTCCCTTTTCCGAATGTTACGCAATCCTTATTTGAAATAAATAAATTCACTTTGGACTATATACCTCCCAGAGCCACGTGCTTCTCCCGTAACCACGTGATCTGCTTCCACCCCCTGTGTTTACCGATCCAAATTCACCTCACGATTTTTTCCACAACACTTCCATCACCTGATCTGATGAAAACTCTCTTAAACAATAATAATAATAATAATAATAATAATAATAATAATAATAAAAACGATCTCTTATAATGCTTCATCTTCCTCTTTCACACGTGTGGTACTCTTTACTGTATCATAATGCACAACTCTTCTACTATTTCAACAGACTGCTCTCAATTCGACCTTTCCTTCATACTTGCCTCAAAAATCCAACAGTTACAGCGTTTCTTCTCTCCATTCTCTTAATTCACCTTTATTTCCACTATCAAAATTTGTGTCCCATCTCTGACCTAAAACTTTAAAAAAAAACCCAGTTTGCTATGAATGTTCACTTTCCATCAACCATTCGTTTTTTCCAACTTCAGTGCCAACTCACTCCTCTCACCCCTCACTCTCAAAGCAACCATCACACTCTTCTCCCTCCAAGCCTTCCTCTCACCTTTCTCAAAAACTCCCCCCCCACCTTTCTCCCTCCACTCTCCCCACTCACGCTTCTCCCACCATTCACCCCCCTTCCATCACCCTTCTCAAAGTCCCCCCCCCTCTCATCCACAAAGCTGCCTCCCTCCACTGCCCTCTCACCCCCATCTCATCACTCTACCTCCTCAAATCCTCAACTGCCTTCTGCCCTCCCCCAGCACTACAGAGCCTTTTCTCCTCCTCATTCGGCCCCCTCCCCTAGCTATTCTGCAATCCCCCACACTCTCTCAACAACCCCCTTCTGGTGAAACGACCAAAATCACGAATCACTGCTCACCTTCCTTCTTTCATTCCTCTATTTCCCCACCTTTAGAATAAACTCCCTCACTCGATTAAATCCCATTCTTCCCTCCAGGCCTTCAAAACAGCTGTTCACCACCACCTCTTATCATCCCCCATCCAAATCCTTGATCTTTTCTACCCCCGTTAATCCACGCCAAGCCCACCTCTTTCAAATTCCCTGATTTCCTTCCTGAAAGTCCTTGTAATGTCCATCTTCTATTCCCCGTGTTCCCCGTCCCATCCCTCTCCCTTCCACAGATCCCCTAATGTCTCTGTTCCCCACTGTTTTGTCCTTCCCACTCCTGCCCCTCTTATCTCATGCCCCCTTGCTGTGCGTTGTGTGTTCGCTCTCATATGAGCCTCGACAAGGTGTACAAAAAAAAAAGCCAACACCAACCTACGGTTTTACCCTGTGAGACTTAATCCACGGCGATGCTCACCATAACAGCTAGGATAACTCACCATAACTCTCGTGTGTGTATGTATATGTATATATATATATATATATATATATATATATATATATATATATATATATATATGTATATATATATATATATATATATTTACTTTCATATTCATATCCAGGTGTTCTGCTTCGAGGTAGGCTCAGTACTGCCAAAGCAGTTTATATGTAAACGTTATATTGTGTGGTTTGCCATTGCCCTTGCAGCAGTAGTTGCTGCAGAAATTTGTAATTTGTTCAGGGTGCCGGCAACAGCTCCCATACTCTTCGCGAAGAACACCATGGGGTCTTTAACGTCCACCAACTAATTCCCGCAGACAGGACGCCCAGTTTATCGTCAATATGGGGGACGCCACACACATTGATGTCTCACCCTGTCTGTGAAACTCCGACATTACTGTTTTTAACTGGATCAAGATTAAACCCATGTTAGGGAGTGTAGAGGCGAGTGTGTGGACCTCTTGGCTATCCTGGTAGGAATACCCATCTCAGCCTACCTTTGCTGGGCAATGCACTGCAGGTTTTTTGACAAAAAAAAAATGTTTTGTCATTTTTTGAAAGAGATTATATTGATCGCAACATATCTTACTCCATATCACAATTTTGAGGATTTTCCATTGTATCATGAACTATAAGACACTCGGTGGAGTGCATACCTCCATCAGGCTGAACAGTTTACGTTTTGTATTCCAGTGATAGGCCGATCTGGATCCAGACCTCCAAAATCGAATCAGCTTGTTCTTGTCACCCACTCAACTCATCCCCTAAATTTCATCTGAATCCATCCACAACGTTTTGGGATATCCTGTTTACAGAGAGACAGACAGGGGTGAAAACATCACCTCCACCCACCTTCGTTGGTGGAGGTAAGATCAAGAAAGTTGATTTGTCATACTGGTGGTTACCACCAAAGGTGGCGCTATTTCATCTACAAACTATATTGTTGGTGTAACGGGTGTGACACAGACAGGTTGTGATCTTCAGCGTGTAATCTGTTGAAATTAGTGAGTTCACTGTATTGTGTCATTTCCTGAATGCAAGTGGAGTCAAAAGGTTTTCCCTGCACTGAAGGAATGCACCTGTGCCAGGAAGACTCGGCACACACCTTTCTGTGTAAGTTCCCAGTCAGTTTTCACGACTTGTTACGTCACAAGGAATTATGAAACTTTCTCACTCAAAAGGTAACCCTTCGGTGATGAAGAGCATATTATGATGCTGATTGCTGACATCCCATGTACGTAACAGTAAAAAAAACTTTTGCAGATTTCCTGACCTTGCTGGACAACTTCGAAAGGCCGACGTCGTGTCCAGAAAGGAGATCGATGAAGGAGAAGTGTGATATTGAATCATTCCTCGATGGTCTCCTCGAAACAAACGTTCTGAAGGTGAGCTTCTCCTTCAATGATTTTATGAACAGACCGATGCAAAGATTCGATTAATTATTCATTCACAATTCATTCCCTAAACATCTTGTGTTTTCAGAAACACGACCGTTCAAAAGTTTTAGAACACCCCCATTTTTCAATTTTTACTGAAATTTAAGCAGTTCAAGTCCAGTGAATAAACTAAAATGGTACAAAGATAAGCGATAAACTGCCAGAGGTTAAAAAAAAGTTGAGGTTACCAAAAACTGAAAAATAATGTAAATTTCAGAGTTGTTAAAAAAGGCCCTTTTCAGGGAACAAGTAATGCGTTAGGAACTGCAGCTGTTCTGCAGCAATGGAAGTAAATTAAGCCTTAAAAGTTGATGCAAACAATTCCTACAGGTGTCCCAACTTTTGTTGATTAGTTACAAACCCTCTGTCTGTATAAAAGCAGTGTTGGAACAGACTGTGTTGCTACACCCACTGAAGCATTATTTGGACAATATTGCACTGCAGAAAGTAGTGTATTGCTATCATATTAATGGCGAGAAAAAGACAATTAACAAAGGAAGACAGACAGACCGTTATAACCCTTAAAAGTGCAGGTCTTTCTTTTAGAGAAATTGCAAAGAAGTGAGTCAGTGAGTACAGTTTCCCACACCATCAAAAGGCACTTGGAAACTGGAGGAAACTCTGACAGGAAGAGGTCTGGCAGACCCAAAGCCACAACACAATCAGAAGACAAGTTTCTGAGAGTCAACAGCTTGCGTGATAGGTGGCTCATAGGACAGCAGCTTCAAGCATAGCTTAACATTGGTCGAAGTAAGGACGTCTCAGTTTCAACTGTGAAGAGAAGACTTCGAGCTGCAGGTTTGACAGGTCGAGTGGCAGTAAGAAAGCCATTGCAAATATGACAAAATAAGAAAAACAAGCTTGCCTGGGCTATGAAGCACCGCCAGTGGACTACTGAAAACTGGAAGAAGGTCTTATGGACCGATGAATCAAAATTTGAAATCTTCGGTTCATCATGCAGGGTTTTTGTACGCCGGCGAGTAGGCAAAGGGATGGTTCCTCAGTGTGTGACACCAAATTTTGTAGCACCATGCAATATCCTCTGGTCCACGCCGAGTTGGTCAGGGGGTTCATCCTACAGCGAGATAACGACCCAAAACACACCTCCAGGCTATGTCAGAACTATCTTAGAAGAAAAGAACAAGACGGTAGGCTTCAAATCATGGAATGGCCAGCACAGTCTCCAGACTTAAACACCATCGAGCTGGTTTGGGATGAACTGGACAGAAGGGTGAAAGCAAAGCAACCGACAAGTGCAACACATTTGTGGGAACTTCTGCAACAGTGTTGGGAAGAACTTTCCAAACAATATTTGATTTCCATTGTAGAAAGAATGGCACGAGTATGTTCGGCTGTTATATCTGCAAAAGGTGGCTACTTTGATGAGTCAAAAATTTAGATTAAATTTTGTTCAATAAAATGATTCCATGATTTCTTTTTTATCTGCAATTGTTTATTTGTTCTCGTCTTTAATTTCAGAGTACATTGAAACATTAAACTGCTAAAATTTCCATAAAAAAGTGGAAAATGGGGGTGTTATAAAACTTTTGACTGGTAGAAGCCAACCAACTTCAGAGGTTGGCAAAATGAGCACAGCCCGAGCAATATCAGCCAAAAAGGGACTTCAAGACCTTGATTTTCTTTTGTGCTTTTGGTCATAAGGATCATTCTGTATCCTGTACCTGCTCTGTCATGTGTTTTCTTTTCCACTTGTTCTGTTCTTTTTTGCAGATTGTCCACCATTTTCTATCCCAGCATCACTTGGCGTCTTCCAACATCAGGGTGTTTCGGCGGCGGCTCTTCAATATCTGGTTCTGGCTCTACCGCATTGGGCCTCCCCTTAGGTGGGAAAGCTTTCCGCTGGTTTGCCTAACATGGTTCATATATTACATGCAAGAGAATTCCCTGAGATGTCAGTCGATTTTACATAAATAACAAGGATATTAGTAGATGTGACAATGTAGCTAGATGAGAGGAGGTTTCCAGAAAGAATCAGAAAAATGGTTCCAGTTCTGTCAGATTTTAATTATGATGAAAGACTGGATAAATCATTGCTGTTTTCATTACTCTGTGCAAGTCTGGTGTTGGCTTAACGGTTAAGGTGGCTGGCTTAATATCTTAAGGTCTTGAGTTAAAGCCCCTGTCGTTCCATTCCCATCGTGTGCTGCCTTTTTGGCTGCGATTGCATCATTGGTTAGGGGAACGGCTATGCAGCTGATGCAGTGCCCCTATTACCAGTATACTGGTGCTCATTTTGCTGACCTCAGAAGGATGACAGGCTGAGTCAACCCCCTGGTGTTAATTCAGTGGCCAACAGGGCTCGAACTCAGGATCTTAGTATCCGAAGCCACCACCCTAACCACTAAGCCAACACCAGGCATCGTATCGTTGAAATAACACCGGGTGGGTTGACTAAGCCTGCTTAACCAGTCATCCTTCAGAGGTTAGCAAAATGAGTACCAGCTGGCTGGTAATGGGGGCGGCACAGACACAACTCGATAAAATGATGCAGCCAAGCAGCCACAGACTCCAAACAAATAAATAAAAGAATTACCCCCACACACACACACACAAAGCGAAAAGCAGGGTGAAGGAATCGGTTCACTTCTACCTCTCTAGTCGGTCTACAAATGTCATTTATGATTGAGGAACAACTTAATTTCAATTGCATGCTATGCAGTATTTTAACATGAATCGGAAAACGAACCTGCAGTTTAACACGACTGTGGCTCTGGTGGTGGTAGTCGTATGGCAGCTTGGCTGCCGGGGTAGCTATCATTTCTTGAAGCGCGACTGTGTCGCTGATGCAGTGCCCCTCCACCAGTACACACACTGGAACGAGTACTCATTTCGCCGACCTCGGAAGGATGACAGGCTGAGTCAACCCCCTGGTGTATTAATTCAGCGGCCAATGGGGCTTGAACTCAAGACCCTTGGATCCCAAGCCGCCACCCGAACCACTGAGCCAACACCAGGGTTCACTTTGGCTCTGAATCCGTCCTGATCACACATGCCCAGAGAGTTGAGATAATTTTTTTTTACTCTTTCTGCCTGTCTGGCGATAAATCATTCCAAACAGGAAGCTTACTGTTTTTAACCCTTAGATGCATGAGTGCAAAAAGATATTGCAAGAAAACAGTCAAACTAGGTCATTTTTTACCCACTTATGCATCTAAGGGTTAAGGATGTCATAATGGACACAAACAACAGACATGGAGAACGAATGTAATGTGTTTAATAAGGTGTTGTATAAGATACTGCAGCAATGGTGGTAAACTTCCAAAATATATTTTTTCCCACAACCTTTAAAATCTTTATCTATCTATAATTCCAGCAATGTTTGTGTGTGTGTGTGTGTGTGTGTGTGTGTGTGTGTGTGTGTGTGTGTGTGTGTGTGTGTGTGTGTGTGTGTGTGTGTGTGTGTGTGTGTGTGTGTGTGTGTGTGTGTGTGTGTGTGTGTGTGTGTGTGTATGTCTGTGACCGCTGTTTCTCGACAACCACTGGTCCGATCTAATTGAAACTTGCCAGATATATTGCTGGGGACCTGAGGATGTGCATTTTCAAGGTTTGATATTAATCGGACAAGTGCTTCCCAAGTTATGGCCATTTATTTACCAACCAATGACAAGACACATTGCTGTGTGGGCGTGGCCGATGGGGGAAGGGAACCTCAGCCGCATTCCCCATTACGGGTTACAACGTACGGACTTCCAGAGAGTGATGACTTCAGGTATTCTAATAATTTCTCTATTTCTTATGCGCATTTATAGATAAAAACAATGCCCCAAGTTATGATCGTTTTCCTATTAGACGGTGTATAAATTTCGGTAACATCAGAGTGAGTTGGTATGCTCCGAAGCAGGAAGTAATTTTTTTTCTCTTCTCTTCTCTTTGTGTTTTTCCTTGCGATGACATTGCGAAAAGGCAAAATACGTTGGCGCTAATTGAATAATTGGCCATTAAAACCTAAATTGCGAATAACCGTGACTGTGATATGCGAACTTCCAGGCCACGCACGTATGGGCACGCAAGAGCGATGGAATGGCCTGTGTGGTTGTTGTTTCTTGATCGCGGTTTGAATATTTTTTTAATTATTTTTTTTTTAACGGGCACGTACTAGTTTTATTTAAATTGAACTATATACTTCAACACCATAGAACACAAATCGTCTTTTGCACTTTCAAAAACCCTTCCGTTTAGCAGTACTTGGACAAAATATTAATACCCTGAGTGCAGCATAATAACTGTTTGAGATTCTGACAAATATGGTGGTGCGTATCGCTGTTTGTTTGGTGCATCTTTTAATCAAATATTGCTCCAAAATCGTCAGTTTGTCCAAGAAGAGTTGGTGGCAGAAGTTCTGTAATTGTGTAAATGCATGGGATAATCCTTGATGGCTGAAAAATTCATCTCGGTGGAACATCGTCTGCTCTGGACTGTTCCGTTTGACCCATCGGCTTCGTCATCTTCACCATCACACCCGTCGTGCAAGGTTCACAATCAAAACAAACATAGATCATGCTTGGAAAAGAAAAGCAAGAGTTTAAAAGACTCTTCCCAAATCCTTTTTCTCAAGACTGTGCAGGGTAAGGTGTTCTATGAACTCTCCAATCGGAGAAGAAAGGATCAACAGACTTTTCGAAGCCACAGACAAATTAACACGGTATATATGGTATTTAAGTCTGGATTGCAGCATCATGAAACATTGATATTTCCTTGCATATTTATCATTTTGATAGCAGGACAAGGGGTATAGAGGATCAGCAAGCATGTTAAACTTTGGGGTGGACATGCTGAGATGGTTGGGTGATGCCTTTGAGTTGCTGTTGATGGTGGCCTGTGCCAATGTTGGTGTTAAGCGTATTGTGTAGTGTTAGATGAAAGTTTGATGATAAAGATAAGTTGGTAGACTGAAACAACTGGGCAAACGAGCACAAAAGTACATTTTCTGGTTTAGACGTTTTTCTCTGAACCATTGCAGCTTCATGTGCTCTGGTTTTGAGTCGGTGTTTGTTGGAAAGACTCACGCTGGACACGTAATTCCGCTGCATAACTGGCTCCAGATATGCAGACAGGAGAGGAAAGGAGCCATTTCCTACAGCAGCTTGCAGCACCAGGTAAGTTTCTTCATTTCCATACTCCTTCTGAACAATGAGCGGTTTTGGAGGAAGTTTTCAGCAATTACAAAATAATCATCCTTTTTTTTTCCAGGAGAGCTTGAGCTCTCGGTGGACTTTGATCTGGGTAGTGCAAGTATCGTGATAGGCCCTAAATGATGCCGATAGCCTTTATGGATAGTTCCCCTTGCAATATGAAGGTCAACATTGTCATAGAAACACTTTAATGCATGAAGTTTGTAAATAATGAAACAAACAGTGTATTTGGCTTTGCCTCTAGCCAGTTCCTCGTGGACCCGACGACTCTTTGATTGCTCTCGATTTCTGCTGGGCTGGTTCTCAGAGGCCTGTGGGCGCCATCTTTTTGGGCACAAGCCCAGAGTTTGAGGTGGCCCTATACACACTGTTCTTCCTGCTCGAACCAACTCTCCCTCATTCGTCTTACACCATCAGACTACGTGACCGCCATCTTCGCTTGATTGTACAACGACTGGGTGGTCACCTTCATGCTGCCTACCCAATCTTGCTGAACTGCCACTGCAAGGCCAGCAGCCTCCAGGTCCTTTCTCCATATTTTACGAGGCCAAAAATAGGGCCTACATCAACATCTGAAGCGAGATTTTCGACTCGAGTTCAGCACCAAAGCTCAAAACCACCGCAGTGTTATTCCTTGCCAAATTCAACGTTTTACATGATCTGCAAAACCTCCGAAGAAATGGACGACCAAAATCCAAATAAACCTGTACAGCAACCATTGAGTCATGTTTGGAACCCTCCCCCATTGGATGCCAATGCACAGCAACGTGACCGTTTTCATGTTCACCTGTTCCCTCCACGGCCCTGCGTTCCTCCACCTGATTCCCAATCAGCACCTGAAAATCCAGTTGTAAAATAAATTGCGTGAGACATCGAAGATCATGATTCCTTACAGATATTTTAAAGGTCAATGGGAAACGTTTATCAAGGACAGTCATTCAGCCATTTATGCTTTGTTATTGTAGGTAGTGCGTTGTTAATATTGGAGGAGATGAAAAGAATCCTTCATTGCTATTGTGTACATATTAGGAACTATAATACATTATTGCTGTGAAATATGTAAATAAACATTATAATCCAATTGTTGGTTTTGGCTGCCGTTTGTTTCTGGTGGCCATTGGTTTGCTGTTGATCATGATGCAAGATGCCGCCATATTTAACAGAGTAAGTTGCTCTGAAGCAGTCTCAAGGTGAGGAACACATTTGCCTTCCCAATAAGGTTGCAATTTGAGTCTGTCGCAACCTTTAGAACATAGGTCTCCCAAGACCCTTTTGTGACTAAACTCGTAATCTTATCGGAGCACGATGCTCTATGCAGATCGTCGGTTGTGCCGAGTCAGTTTCTTGCCTTGGGTTGCAATCCTGGTTGGGTCACCATTCCGACACAGGATATTCCACTGAGTTTGCAGAGACTTGGCCAGGGAGCTGGCGATAACTTGGATGCTCTTTGCAAAGGATAGTGTGGGATATTTAATAATGTCCACCAATTAATGCGAGCAGATGGGACCACTCCCCTGTTTAACGACCACATGAGGGATGGTTCACACATTGAAGAATCACTTTGCCTGTGAAACACCAGGATGGCAGTTTATAGCTGGAACAACATTCAAACTAAAGGTAGATGGTTCAGAGGTGAGTTGGCATACCTGTAGACCATCTGGCCAGCACACTTTAAATTCACAGCAAGGAAAGTTGTGAGAGCAGCCAGGTTGTGTTACTCTCATAACTCTGTGCTTAAGTAAAATGGAGCACAGGTAAAGTGTGGATAGTCCGTTTAATGCAAAGCAAGTACCAGGAGTAGGCAGACGCTGCGTTTGCAAAAATTAAACTTCAGCTTGTTATTGGCAACATGTCGAAGAGCACAAGAGATACACGAGAACGGCACTTGGTAGAACACATACCTCTGCCAGGCTGAATAGTTTACCTTTTGTATCCCACTAATAGGAGGGATCTGTACCCAGGCTTAACGAAAATCAAATCTGCTTGTTCTTGTGACCCACTCAATTGGTCCACATCATTTTGAGATATTGTGGCCTTTATCATTTTTAGCCCTATCGCTCTCAATGGTGAAGAATCACTTTTTAAAATTCTAATATCCGGATTCTTCACTAAAATCGAATCAGTTCGTTGTTGTCACACACCGAACCTATCCACCAAGTTTTGTCCGAATCCGTCCACAACTTTTTGAGATATCCTGCTCGCATACAGACAAGGAGACAAACCAGGGTGAAAACATAACCTTCGGTGGTGAAGATAATTGGACAATTCCCAGTAAATGCTGCTCACCTTCAATGTTTCATTCTTCTTTTTTCCCTGCCTTTGGAATAAACTCCCACACTCTCTTCAATCCCATTCTTCCCTCCAGGCCTTCAAAACAGCTGTTCCCCACCAACTCTTATCATCCCCCATCCAAATCCTCGATCTTTTCTACCCCCGTTAATCCACCCCAAGCCCATCTCCTTCAAATTCCCTGCTTTCCTTCCTGAAAGTCCCTGTAGTGTCCATCTTGTTTACCACATGCTCTCTGGCCCATCCCTCTCCCTTCCACAAATCTCTTAATGTCTCTGTTCCCCATTGTTTTGTCCTGCCCTCTCCCACCGCTCTTGTCTCATGCCACCCTTGCTGTGCGTTGTGTGTTCGCTCTCATACGAACCTCACCAATGTACACAATATATACATACATACAGACATATAAAAACGCAGCAAAACACCATTTTTGTCCAAGCACAGGCTTGAATCGAGCAGGTTGCCGGATTGGCATGTTTAGTGCCAACTGTGAACAATTAAAAAAGATTCAACCGAATGCATTTCCCAGTATTTATGTCTTTAACCTGCAAGTGTGAGAAGTTTGAAATCCTTTTCAAATCCCAAAAGTGTTCCACCTGAACATTTTGTGCAACTCAGGAGTATAGCACAGATAAAAACTTAATAGGATGCCAACAACTTTGAAGTAAACTTTTTTTTTTTAGTCCAATCAGGAACCAATTTAGTCTATGAACTAGAATAACAAATCTCTACACAAAGACAGACAAATGTCGAATGTGGACCTGCAGACAAGGTGAAGAGAACATTCTTGTTTGGAGCTTCATCAAGTTTAGGTCTTTAAGGAATGTGATTCCATCCCTAAGGGTCACCGTGCACTATCCGACGCAATGCAACAACATTGTCGGTGATGGCTTTAGTCGGTTACAATTTTGATAATCGTGTAATGTGCGACGGTTGGCGATCGTCGTCAACTAGATTTTCAGGTGAATCGGCAATAATCATCAAAGTTGAACATGTTCTTCTTTTTTGACAAGTTATCTGCAACAATTATACATCTTGGGGTCTTGTATGACAGTCTCCGACAATCCCTAACGCGCCACGGTGTATCGAACAATTAAACTTACACTTTCAGTAGCTTCCAGCCTCAGCATCGTATCATCTGTAGCATTTTTACCCTGTGCATCTTAAATGAAAAGCTGGGTTAAGCAATTGCTTCGCTGCTGTCTGTCTCTCTGTCTGTCTCTCTCTCTCTGTCTGTCCTGTCTGTCTGTCCTGTCTGCAATCTTCAGTTTTAGTAAATATTGCCAAATTCAGGGGTCAACGACCTTAATTGACCTATTTCTCAGAATGCTACCATTTCCCAGACTGGCATCATTGGTTTTCATGTACAGGGATAGTAGGTGGTCAATAATAACCACATTAGAAAATGTGGTACTGCTGGTGTGGGTATCTCACTAAATAAGCCTCTTTTCTGGCCCCTGCTGCTCCACTATTAGCGGTACTTGGACAAAATATTACGGCATTTTAGGTCATCACGACCAAACAAATATGCTGCTCATAGACCCGGCATATGTCCTTGTTTCTCAAGACAGCACAGGGTAAGGTATTCTTAGAACTCTGGTTTTTAAGACTTGTAGCTTATGTGAACACTGAAGCCTATAAAGCTATTTTGAATGTTCAAAGTAGTAGCCAGCTGAGCCTGACTTGTGTTTTCTTCAAGTCATTTGGATGAAAATTGAGGATTTTAGAAATCTCACCTAAGTTGTTGACCTTGTGATCTCAAACAATAAGCTTCTTCCTTTTGACAAACTCCACCATGTGGTGAAGTTTCATGAAGATTGGTTTAAGATTGTGACCCGTGGGCAATAAACAAACAGACAATCAAACCATCTATCCATCGGGACCGTACTCTGTGCAGAGCGTCGGTGCTGCCAAAGCGGTCTCCTTGGCTATTGGGCAAAATCCTGGACGGGTCGCCACTCCGTCACAGGATACCAGCAAGTTGGCACTCATTTTGCCAACCTTGGAAAGATGACAGGCAGAGTCAACCCCACCTGGTATTAATTCAAACAGCTGAGTGGGATTTGAACTCAGGATGCTCGGATCCCAAGCCCACCACTCCAGCTATTTAGCCAACACAGGGCATACAAACAAACAGACAGACAGAATAACAAAATGGACTGACCAATATACTTGGAAAAATCTTCGATTTTGCAAGTAACAAACAGACAGAAAGGGGTGAAAACATAACCTCCTTCACCTTCGGTGGCAGAGGTAAATATAATGCTATTTGTTGTTTCTGGCCCCATCTCTCAATGGTGAAGAATCACTTCCAGATCTTCACCAAAATCGAATTGATTCGTCGTTGTCACACACCCGAAATGCTCACCAAGTTTCGGCGGAATCCGTCCATAGCCTTTTGAGATATCATGCTCACAGACAGACAGACAGACAAACAGACAAGGGTGAAAGCATAACCGCACCCTGCAGTGTTATGACTAAACTCACCGACCACCTCAGCTCAAACATCTGCAAGTTCTGCCAACCCCAAAACAAAACCCAAAGGGGGAAACAATCTGAATTTTTCATCTCTTGCAGTCTGAATGCATGTGGTATAAAAGACTGCGTTGTCGGAGAAATCTGATGTCGGAGCGCTTATTCAGGGACTCCGCTGTGGAATCAATGTTTTGGATTGTGCGTACGCAACATCTTCAGGACCAGAGTTAGTTTGGTTAGTGATTGAAATGGGGCAATCCCCACAAGCTGGGCGGCGAACCGATCCCAGCAATTAAATGATTCGTTTCTCCACCCTGTATAATTGGAACCGCTAAGCCAAACAACGCGGAATTACTGTGAAGATACGAAAGATGCAATGCGAGTTTGCTCGACACGAACGGTTTACGATGACAAATCCGGGCATTACGCACAAACTAAACGGATCAATTACGTGTACGTCCCATCGAAGAATGTTGGGGAAAGTTATTTCGCAGATTTAAGACATCAGAGGTTTTTAAACTGCAAAGTGGAGATAATTGCTCTACCTGTTTACCTGGAGTTCAGGTTGAACTTTTGCTTATTTCAAATTGCCAGGCATTCCGAGTGGCGAAGCGATCAGGCTGGTGTCAGGTTGTATATCTACACCTTCGTTACCTTTTGGATTCCCTCATCGTGACATCTTCATCATGTCAGGGTATCGACATCCTCCGTTTCACATCTTACTTTCATTGTTTCTGCTTTATAAAGATTTTGACGCATCTCTTTTTTACATCGACACTCTCTCTCTCTGCAATGGAATTTCAATATGGCTCGAATGGATTCTGGAACACAATCGATCTGATTTTGGTAGTTTCATGTATTTATTTACTGTTGGGTAGTGAGTGGAGTACAATTATTGTCTTTTCAGGACTGGGTGGAAGGTTTAGAAGTATGCACATGCGTCTCTGAGCTATCTTGCCTGGGTTTGAATCTCAACCTCGCTCCAAACTGCTATTATGGTGTCTCACAGGCAGGTGAGGCATCAAAATTGGGCGACCCATGTGCCGGCATTAGTTGGTGGATGTGAAAGACCCCACGATGTCCTTCGTGAACAGTAGGCGATCGATCGCTGGCACACTGAACAAATTCCAAAATTCCTGCCCTAACCTACAGGAGGCGTTGTTGCATCAGTGACATAGCCACATCCACAGGCAATGATGCCACTCGCAGCCATCGTGCTGTTTTCCAAAAGAAGAAAAATAACTGATGATAGCAATACAATGAGTCTCAAATATTTTAAATTTGTTTGTCCCTTTCTTGTTAGCACCTCACGTGCACCAACTGGGACACGTAATACCTCGAGGATATTTAAAGTAGACTTTGGGAAATACGTGACCCTCTTTTGCAGGTCCCTTTCGCAGGAACACCTGGACGATATCGTGGACAAGCTGTGGCAGGCCGATTCTAACCGCTTTGTGCCTGGAAGAGACTATGAGATAAACGTGCAGGTATGTTAAGGAAACTTTCTTGGGAGTTAAACGCAGTGGTACAATGCCTCCTCCCACATGGAGCTTAAGGATACTTGTTCAAATCCACACAAGTTGATAGATCTGAATCATCGAATGGTAGCTGCGTCTGCATATCAACGGTTAAATCGGTAAAATGTTAAACCAAGAGCTCGTGACGCAATTGTTCACTAGTTCGTGGATGATGATGTGGGCGACTTGGATGGAGTAATGGAAAAGAGGAACAAATGAGTGTTCCTGGATTTAGGTAGTTTTACCAGAAGGGGGTTGATTGATGGTGGACTACATGTGCCCTGCAGAAACCTGTTGGTTGGTTGGGGGGGGTGGGGACAAAGCAAGGAAAGAGCAGAGGTTGCAAGACCAGAAAGTAAGTGGTAGAAGACAGCGAGACCACCGACCTGTCTGCAATGGCGATGTGATACACCCATAGACTCAGCTTTATCGCAGGCGTTTCAATAATCTTGAAGGTCTTGTTTTCCCCAACGTCAATCTGAGCAAGATGTGAGGCAGTGGAGACAGCCCCGAGGGTAGAACAGTTCTCCATCAAGCTGTGGATGAAGGCCCTGGCGGTGGATAGGAGTTCAGGTGTGCCGAGGAAGGACTTTGTACATCATCCATCATTCATTCCTTGGCACACCTGAACAGTCAGTCAACGACTGGCTTTGCTGGTCAACTTTTAAATGTGGTTTGCCCAAATAATATCATGGCTGACACCCACTAATTTGAGTGACTGAACTTCCTTAAGTGGATTTTCAACAAAGTAGACAGGAGGGTTTGCCAGACGATCCTTTCTGAGAGAGAGCGAGTGAAAGTGTGAGATTTGTCAGGATTCAACGGCATATTTCAGGTATTTGACCAGTTTGTGATTTTTTTTTTTCCTCAAGGTCTGAAGAGAGGGAAGAGGCTGCTACCTGCCTATCGGAACTACAAAGGATGTCACGGTAGAGGGTGAAGTCATCAGGAAATAGATAAATTTTGGGAATTTTCTTGCATATTTGAAGTGAACTTGTGCAACAGGTTTCTGATAATTATCTGTTACGTTTTTCACATGGGGGAGAATTCAATTTATCATGTTGATAGGGATGGAAGCAACATGGTGGAAGTGAACACCGCAGTCCAAAATAGGCCAAGGCAGTCCACCTGCAACTCTTCCACTGTTGAAAAAGGTCATCCACTTGTCAGTGTTCACTTACTCCATGTCCAGTCTTATATCCCCTTTGTTATCTTACATTCGACCTCCCCAAGTCCATATGTTTCACTTGTCTCCATGATTTAATCACCCTTTTCCTCAGCCTATGGATATCCTCCATATAAATACATGTAGTCCCACCTACACTAACTCCAGGTTCTGAAAGTGCTCTCAGACAGATTATATAAAAACACCTGTTCACAGCCATGGACTCTTTTTACTCACTAACCTTGTTTAAGCTGGCAAGATAGCCGAGAGGTACGCATACTTTAATCAAAGCTGACGAGCCTGGGTTTGAATCCCGACCCAGTTATAAACTGTCATCCTGGTGTTTCACAGGGAGGGTGATTCATCAATGTGTGCCGTCCCTCGGATTGACCTTAAACTGGGTGTCCACTCTGCCAACATTAGTTGGTGGATGTTAAAGACCCAACGGTGTCCTTTACGAAGCGTAAACGGGCAATCACCGGCACCCTAAACAAATGACAAATTCCTGTTTTAACTGCTGCTAGTAAGGTAATGACAAACCACCCAGTGTAACCACTGCCAAGAAACTGTTTCGGTAGCACCCACACTCTTGTAGCAGACAATGGCACATAACCCACATTGTAGCGGACAATGGTACATCATAATCAGCATCAGAAGCCTTCTTTATTTGTACACCCTATACTCGGCTGTTTTACATCTTCATTTAAGGTACTGTCCTGCAAACTTCTGGCTTTTTGTGAATCTCTTCCGTGTCCTTCGTTAGCAAAAAAATAAAAGATATATCGCATCATTGCACCATGATGCAAGCAAATCAAATATATAAAGCTCTTCCTAACCACTCACTGATATTAACGTTCGGAAACTTTTGGGTGACGTAGAAAGCTGAAATTTTGCGCACCAAAAGATATTAAAGCCATTACACCGGGAAAAAAACACAGAACCATCGGAAACCTTCCATAAATTAAAATATAAATAAATGAATATAAATAAATGCACAGGTGAGCGACCTGAGACAATGTGTAAGCATATATATATATATATATATATATATATATATATATATATATATATATATATATATATATATATATATATATATATTTACCAAACCAATGACAAGACACGTTGCTGCGTAGGCATGGCCAATGGGGAAAGGGCACCATTTAGTTACCGTGGCGTAGGAGTGGCAATGGTCAATGGCAGCGAATGTCATGGCAAGCAAAGACAGGGAGGTAAACTTGATTTTAATTTTGATTTTAATCAACTCTGTGTGTGTGTAAGTATCACAGCAGTTGTTACTTCAATGCAAGCGATAATTCGTGAAATGCATGTGAACATTCCGCACGGGCACGCACCACTTCCGGATAGTGATGACTTACTGTATTCTAATAATTTCTCGATTTCTTATGCGCATTTATAGATAAACACAATGCCCCAACCCAGTCGTCGTTTACGAGCGTGAAAGAACGGCCTGTGTGTTTGTTTGAAACAAAAAAATTTTTTTTTTGCTTTGCATGTACGGCCACGCACTTACGGGCACACGAGAGCGAAGGAACAGCCTGTGTGGTTGTTTCTGGCACGCGGTTTGAAAGTTTTTTGTTTTTTTTTTGCACGTATGGCCACACACGTATGGGCATGCACGTACGGGCACGTACTAGTATATATACTATCTGCATGAATCCAAATTAATGTTTTAGAAAGGTCAACACTTCAATATTTACCTTTTGTGATGTCATGTTTCAGGGCAGAGCTGCGAGCAGTAATAAAATGAGAGAAAGAGACAACGCTCCTCTCAAGTTCTTCAACTTCGTGGATGAAAGACGTTTGTCCTCCATGGAGACATATGCAGGTATGCGTTGTAAATCACTCGTCCCGTAATACTATGACACATCTTGCACACAGTTACCTCATAGTCCTGTGATCACCAAAGGGTAGCATAAAACTCCATGTGCCCCCATCATGCCCAAACTGCACTACCTTGTCAATATTCCTGCAGAAATAATCTCATGAAAGCCATAAACAGGAAAGGGAAGGAGGCATTTACAGCAGACTCGCATTCAAAGGAATAGTTCATTTGATGAATGCCAATTTTACATACCACTCACATTCAGGCAAACTCCATAAGATGAATGCACCATTCATATTATTAATTTGTCTTTGCAATTAAGCAAGGCTCATGGAGTGACGAGAATGGATAAACGATGTACATTTACACGAATAACAAGGACATGAGAAGGTTGTTTTGGAAATTTGTTGTTAACTGACTCGATGTAAATCCTGTTACCCAAATGAAAGCCACAATTAATTCACTGTGCACAACGGAAAGTACATTACATCAGATAATTTTATTAACATAGTACTATGGAGTACAAAACACTGAGATGTAAGCATCCACAATGATTTGCACGAAACTAAGATTACATTTCCTGGCATTTATATGTTCTTAGCAGGGAGTGGAGGGGGCTGATACGCCTGAGGCAAAAGAACTCCAACTGCAATACGTGTCTACTCGGTGAAAAGCGAATGACATAATCATGGCAAAAGTTGCAGTGTTATCAACCAGGTCACTTTGTTCCATAGCAAGACATTCCTTTTATCAACGTTTAGGTCAAAAGACTCTTGGGTAAAGGAAAGCATCACTGACATCCAATTTGACTTGTAGCATAAAAATTAAATTTATAAAGCACCAGCAACAATTATAATTGAGAGTACATTAATATAATTATTTTCTCCCACAAGGTAATGCACAAACCAACAGTATATGGGATTTGATCCTTGAGATCTGGGCAATAAGAGCAATGAGTTACAGAGTTTAATGCTAAACAAACTGGATGGTGTTCATAGATTCCATATCCTGCGCAGTCTTGAGAAGGACTTGGTATGAGCCAACTCTTCTGCATTTTATTTCGATCTCTGGGCATTCGGCTTTGTTTAACTCACCACGTAAGTTCAAAAGGGGGTGTGCGTCATCGAAGTAATATGCGCGATACCAAATGGTCATGTAACATGGTAAAGTTTCAATTTCCTCCGTTGAGCAGTTTTTGATGTACGCTCTTAACAAAATGCAGACACTTACGTTCGTGACCAATTGCTTAACCCCACTTTTTGATTCATGCACAAGGGGCAAAAATCACTCCTAGAGCGACACTTGGCAAAACGGAACAAAGTAGAACAGCACTCAGTAGAGTGCATTCCTCTGACAGGCTAAACAGTTTACGTTCACTGACATGCTGGATCTGAATCAAAATCAAATCGGATTGTTCTCGTCACCGAAACAACTGAAATCCACCTCGTTTTGTCATTCCTCGTCCACAACTTTTTGAGATATCATGAGATATATATTGTTTAGGATTCAGCGGTGGCGGGATTCACACCCTACTTTTGACAGCCAAATATTGAAGATTCGGCGTCACTTAACAGCACCGTCGTCTCCGGGGTTACAACGCCGGCTGGCTTGGCACAGGTCTCGGGTTACGCGCCTCAGATCACGATACCAAAATACACCTGTGCCTTGCCAGCCGGGGGAACAGACCCCGGCTACAGATGGGATTTGTCAGAGACCGAGCAGAATCTGCCAGTCCGTAGCCCGTTTGGGTTTTATATCCAAATTGAGTGGATCGTTCCTCGGCGCGGCACGAATAAATTCAAGGTGGCAAATCTCGTATAACTCAGCCAGATTTATTGGGGACACATCGGGGAACACAACACAAGCAAAGCATTCACGACAATGTTATAATTAATCTATAACCCGTTCTTAACTAGGGAGCTACGGATTACAGATTTCAAAGGGAACCCTAGCGAGATAAACCTTAGAAAACATGCAGACAAGACACGGACAACATGCAGACAAGACAGAGTACTTGATGATGCCTCATGGACGAGAGGAAAGTGTCAAAGGCACGAATGTGGCTCGTCACAAGCCGATGTCAACGGATTCGAGTGTCCAAACTCAAACACGCCGCGTGGCAAAATGGAAGGAGAAGAACTTCTCGGTACACCACGACCGTACGAACAATGAACAGCCTCCTACACCTCCCGACACACATGTAACGTCCAATTACCGAACAACCTGGCTAAACATGCATTTAATGGGGGATCTGGGCTTATCCTATATTTAATAACACACTAAGGGCCATTTCCGCAACAATATACAGTATGTACAAGCCAGTAGGCGGTGATGGGTCGCGGAGCATGGAAACTATAAGATACAGAGCAAAATGGATGTCATATAGCAGATTGAGAATCACCTTAAGATTATGCATATCAAATGTCATCCAATTCCGTCGACTGATAACTACTCGGTATCCATTTGAATGAAAAGTACCGAAAATGCGTTTTGAAATTAGAAATCCCCAAAGTTTGAGGGGGTGCTGTGGGTGAACAAAGATCTAAATCGAAAATCCGGCTTGATCGTTTGTGGACAATGTATTCCAGACGATTAGTGTGAATTTTCATGACCATCCGACCATAACCCTAGGAGGAGTAGCATTTGGCGCGAAGGCACCTCCAGCTCTCGCATATTATCGATTTTTGCACTAATTGACCTTTGACCCCTGACCTAAGCGAAATCGGTCAATATGTCCTGAGGCAAAGTTGTAGTAATCATTGAGTACCATGAACCTGCAAAGTTTCATTTGTATTGATGCACTCACCTGGTCGCTAGGGGGCCTTCAATTTTCGCCAATTTTCGCGCATACCTTAATTGTAGGGGGCACTGCGGGTAAAGTATTCCATATATCACAAAAACCGGAATATATTTGATAGAGCATCACCTGTGGAACATTCGTGCCAAATTTCATAACACTACGTGGGATAATGGCTTTCGGAATTGATTTCGCGTGAATGGTACCGATTTTGAAGGTTTTTCGGTTGTTGCTAGGGAACCAAAGCGTCCCTAGCAACCATCACAATTTCCAAAGCACTCGGTCATAAGATGTACCTACCACACGAGTTTGGTCAAAATCCGCCCACGTTTACTACAAATTCTGCTGATGACTAACGAACAAACATCCAAACAAAGACAGAATTACTGACAATAAGGGTCACCTATTTCGGCGACCCAATTTTCGGTGACGGACCGGTTTAAGGTTAAAGTGGGATTGCACCAAGGATCTACTCTGAGCCCTTTCCTGTTTGCAATGGTGATGGACAGGTTGACGGACGAGATCATACTGGAGTCTCCATGGACTATGATGTTCGCGGATGACATCATGATCTGTAGGGAGAGTAGGGAGCAGGCTGAAGCGAGCCTCGAGAGGTGGAGGTACGCACTGGAGAGAAGGGGAATGGTAGTCAGTAGGAGTAAGACGGAGTACATGTGTGTAAATGAGAGGGAGGGTGGTGGTATGGTGCGGTTGCAAGGAGTCGAGGTGGGGAAGGTGGATTGGTTTAAATACTTGGGATCAACTGTCCAAAGTAACGGAGAATGTGGGAGAGAAGTGAAAAAGAGAGTGCAGGCAGAATGGAGTGGGTGGAGAAGAGTTGCAGGAGTGATTTGTGACAGAAGGGTAGCTGCAAGACTGAAGGGGAAAGTATACAAGACGGTAGTGAGACCACCTATGTTGTATGGTTTGGAGGTGGTGGCGCTAACAATAAGACAGGAAGCGGAGCTGGAGGTGGCAGAGTTAAAGATGCTGCGATTCTCGTTGGGAGTGACGAGGATGGATAGGATAAGAAATGAGTATATTAGAGGGACTGCGCTGGTAGGACGGTTTGGAGACAAAGTGAGAGAGGTAGATTGAGATGGTTTGGACATGTTCACAGGAGGGAAACGGAGTATATCGGGAGAAGGATGTTGAAGATGGAGCCGCCAGGCAGGAGGAGAAGAGGAAGGCCAAAGAAGAGGTTCATGGATGCGGTGAGGGCGGACATGCGGGTGGTTGGAGTGTCAATGGAAGATGTGGAGGATGGAGCGAAATGGAGACGGTTGATCCGCTGTGGCGACCCCTAACGGGAGCAAGCCGAAAGAGGAAGAAGATTTCGGCGACCCAAAATATATATATATATATATATATATATATATATATATATATATATATATATATATATATATATATATATATATATATATATATATATATATATGTATATGTATATGTATATGTATATATATGTATATGTGTATATATATATATATATATATATATATATGTATATGTATATGTATATGTATATATATATATATATATATATATAAATATATATATATATATATGTATATGTATATATATATATATATGTATATGTATATGTATATGTATATGTACATATATATATATATATATATATATATGTATATGTACATATATATATGTATATGTACATATATATATATATACATATATATATATATATATGTATATATATAGGGTGTCCCAAAAAAATACAACTTTTAAAATGCTTCGTTTGATCCTAAAAAAGCAGTAATTTTGTCACTAATGCTTCATGTCTTGTTGCAGAGACCCTGAAGTTTATTTTGATACCAAGCAAGCGCCAGAAAAATGCCACGACTGACCGTACAACAACGGACGAAAATTGTTGAACTTTGGCACCAGATGAAAAGTGTCATACAGGTGCAACGTCTTTAGTCGAGACATTTCGGTATCCACTTGCGCCATGCACCAAACTTTCGGACAATAAAGTGCACCATCGCAAAGTTTACCAATGTGGGAACCATCTTTGACTTTCACAAGGGTCACTGTGGTTGGAAGAGGACAGCTCGTAGTGAAGAAAATGTGGAAATGGTGAGACAGGTGGTCGTTCAGAGTCCAAAAAAATTGATTCGATGACGTTCTGCCGAGACAAACATTCATAACAACACCGTTCAGAGGATCCTTCGCTAAGACATTCATGCCTTTCAATACGAAATTCAAATGGAAACGGTGCTTACTGATCAACAGAAACGCAAACGACTCGACTTTGCAAATTGGTTCTCAGGAAAGTTGGAGGAAGATGCAGACTCCCTCAAAAAACTTCACATGACGGACGAATGCCATGCTCACTTGTCCGGGGAGGTAAACAAGCAAAATTTTCGGTACTGGGGAACTGAAAATCCTGGTAATGCATCAACTGAACTGGTGCCTCGATGTGTTCTCAAAGTCACCATGGGGGTGGCGGTTGGTTGGTATGGGATAATTGGTCCATACTTCTTTGAAGATGACCAGGGACGCACTTGCACGGGAAACCAGAGGAACTATCACAAAATGATTCACGGATTCTATCTGCCTGAGCTACATACTCAGGCCCATAGGAGAAACAACCTGATCCAGATGAGAACCCAGTGGTTCCAGCAGGATGGGGCACCGCCTCATACAGCCAGGGAAACAAGGCGTTTTCTCAACCAACATTTTGAGGGCCGCTTTATCTCCCTCTACGAAGAAGTTGAGTGGCCACCGTATTCCCCTGACCTTACTCCTCCAGACTTCTTCTTGTGGGGGTATCTCATGGACAGGATCTAAGGAAACCCAAGGCTTCAGACTCTTGATCAGCTGAAGGAAAACATCCACCGAGAAATCAAGAACATTCCTCAGGAAACTTTTCCCAAAGTGATAGAGAACATGACAACGCGTTTGAAGGTAGTGATGGGACAACGTGGAGCCTACGTTGAACATGTGGTCTAAAAGAAAACGACGAATATATTACAAAATTTAAATTTTGGGGGTAATTTTGAAATTGGTACAATAAACTTCAACTTTTCAGCCTTCTATCCAGCCATATATCTTTTTTAAAAATATATGTTATGACCATCCTCTTTGCAGATGAAAAGTTGTGTATTTTTTGGGACACCCTGTATATGTGTACACACTACACGGCCAAAAGGATGTGGACACCTGCTCCTCCAACATCTCCTTCCAAATCATGGGCATAAATATGGAGTTGGTCCCCCCCCCCCACTTGCTGCTATCACAGCCTCCACTCTTCTGGGGAAGCTTTCCCTGAGATGTTGGAACATTGCTGTGGAGATTTGCTTCCAATCAACCACAAGAACATGAGTGAGGTCGGGTACTGATGTTGGGAGATTAAGTCTGGCTCGCAGTCGGCGTTCCAAGTCATTGCAAAGGTGTTTGATGGGGTTGAGGTCAGGGCTCTGTGCAGGACAGTCAAGTTCTTCCACACCAATCTCGACAAACCATTTCTGTATGGACCTCACTTTGTGCATGTGGACATTGTCATGCTGAAACAGGAAAGGGCCTTCCCCAAACTGTTGCCACAAAGTTGGAAGCACAGAATCGTCTTGAATGCCATTGTATGCTGTGGCGTTAAGATTTCCCTTCACTGGAAATTAGGGGCCTGAACCATGAAAAACAGCCCCAGACCATTATTCCTCCTCCATCAAACTTTACAATTGGCACTATGCATCCGGGTAGGTAGCGTTCTACTGGCATCCACCAAACCCAGATTCGTCCGTCGGACTGCCAGTTGGTGAAGCGTGATTCATCACTCCAGATAACACGTTTCCACTGCTCCAGAGTCCAATGGCGGTGAGCTTTACACCACTCTAGCCGACGCTTGGTATTGCACATGGTGATCTTAGGCGTGTGTGCTGCTGTTCGGCCATGGAAACCCATTTCATGAAGCTCTCGATGAACAGTGCTTGTGCTAACGTTGCTTCCAAAGTCATTTTGGAACTCGGTAGTGTGTTGCAACCGACAGACGACTTTTCCACGCTGCGCGCTTCAGCACTCGGCGGTCCCATTCTGTGAGCTTATGTGGCCTACCATTTCATGGCAGAGCTATTGTTGCTCCGAGACGTTTCCAGTCCACAATAACAGCACTTACAGTTGACCGCGGCAGCTCTAGAAGGGCAGAAAGTTGATGAATTGACTTGTTGGAAAGGTGGCATCCCATGACGGTGCCACGTTGAAAGTCACTGAGCTCTTCAGTACAGCCCATTCTCCTGCCAATGTTTGTCTATGGAGAATGCATGGCTTTTTGCTTGATTTTATACAAATGTCAGTAAAGGGTGTGCCTGAATTAGCCGAATCCACTCGATAGAAGAGGTGTCCGCATACTTTTGGCTGTGTAGTGTGTGTGTGTGTGTGTGTGTGTGTGTGTGTGTGTGTGTGTGTGTGTGTGTGTGTGTGTGTGTGTGTGTGTGTGTGTGTATCGTGTTATGGAAATGGCCCTTAGTATGCTACTAAATATAGGATTAGCCCAGATCCCCCATTAAATGCATGTTTAGCCAGGCTGTTCGGTAAAATGGACATTACATGTGTGTCGGGAGTTGTAAGAGGCTGTTTATTGTTCGTGCGGTGGTGGTGTACCGCGGGCTTCCTCTTCTTCCTTCCCCTCTCTGGACGATCGGCCCCGCTCAGTTGCCTGAGGGGAAGTGGCCTGGAGAGCGCGCCCCGAAAAGAAAAAGTGTGAAGAAACAGAGGACGGAGTTGAGCACTCGGGCTTCGAGGAAAGCAGAAAGAAGAAAAGCCAGTGGTGATTCTGCAGAGTAAGAAACTGAGTGGACGGAGTTGAGCAGTCGGGCATCGAGGCGAGCGAACAAAGTAAAGCCAGTGGTAATTCTGCCGCGAGAGGAAACTGAACCTCAGGTTTAGGCGGCAATCTGCTTTGAGAGGACCTGGCTGCTGTGTGAGTCTGGAGTCGGCTTTGAGAGGAGGTGATCGACAGGTTCAAACTGCGTCTAACGACGGAGCCTCTGACTGTCGCTGCTCACCTCACGGCTCGACGACGTCTTGGAATCCCATGGACCCGGCCTGCTGGAGCCTGGAGCCTTGATTTGGCCTTGTCTGGTGAACAGGCCAGGCCTGGAATTGTATGCTGGACCTTGTGAGAAACCAGCTGAAACCCATCATCGACCTGACGGTCTGGGCAGTCGACCTCGCACAGGTCTGAACACGCGGAGGCCGCATGCGTGGGCGGTGTGACAAAGGAGGACGAGCTCCATTTTGCCACGTGACGTGCTCGAGCTTGGGGCTCGAGTCCGTGGACATCGGCTTTTTACGAGCGACATTCGTGCTTTTGACACTTTCCTCTCGTCCATGAAACATCACCAATACTCTGTCTTGTCTGCATGCTGTCTATGTCTTGTCTGCATGTCGTTTAAGGCTTATCTCGGTAGGGACCCCCTCGAAACCTGTAATCCGTAGTTCCCTAGTTAAGAATGGGTTTTAGATTGATAAAAACATTGTCATGAATATTTTGCTTGTGTTGTGTTCCCCGATGTTCCCCAATAAATCTGGCTGATTCGTATGAAGTTACCACTTTAGAGTAATTCATGTTGCGTCGAGAAACGATCCGTTCGATTGGTATATAAAATCAAAATGGTTACAGACTGGCAGAAAACGCTCGGCATCTGACAAAACCAGTCTGTAACCGGGGTCTATTTCCCCAGCTGTTAAGGTCCAGGGGTACGTTGGTATCGCGATTGAAGACACGTGACCCAAGGCCTGTGCCGAGCTAGATGGCGTTATAACCCCGGAGACGGCCGGAGTGGGTTGAGAATCCCTCCGTCGCTGAATCTTTAACAATATATATATATATATATATATATATATATATATATATATATATATATATATATATATATATATATATATATATATACATATATATATTTATTAGTTTTTTACTATAATCGCTAAATTTTAGAAATTAGGCTTATGTTGACATTTTGACCTCAAAAAAAAAAATTGGTGGTTGAATTAAGTGAGCTGATATGAAAATCTTCTTCAAATTTCAAGTCATTCAGATGAAAATTGTCAATTTTAGCCTATGTTTACCTTTTGACCAATGTTGACCTCAAAAAATAGTTTGTGGTTGAAATCAGTGACCTGATATTCAAATCCTCTTCAAATTTCTAGTCAATTCAATGAAAAATTGAGGATTTTAGAAAATTAGCCTGTGTTGACCTTTGGCCTAAGTTGACCTCAAAAGAGTGACCGCTATATCGCATGGTCATGTAACATATGCTAAAGTTTCCATTTTTTTTCACTCAAAGGTTTTCGATGTATGCTCTTAACAAAATGCAGACACGTACGATGTACGTACGACGTTCATCTGTACATTACCGATTGCTTAATCCCGCTTTTTGCTTTGCGAGCACAGGATGACTAGAGAGCTCATAGAACACCTTACCCCACGCAGTGTAGAGAAAAAGGACATGGGAATGGTCTTTTAAACTCTTGATTTGCCTTTCCGATCTTGATATATGTTGGTGTTTGTTTGTGAACTTTGCATAGCAGGTGTGATGGTAACCATACAAAGCCCTTGGGTCAAACAGAGCAGTCCAGAGCTGACAATGCTCTGCTGAGATGCGTGTTTCATTTGCCATCGAGGTTTATCCATGCATTCATGCAATTGCAAACCTTCTGCCAACTCTTCTTGGAACAATCGTTGAGAAAAATATGCACCAAACAAACAGCACCATGCGCCGCCGTATTTTTCAGAACACAGAATCTCAAACAGTTCTACTTCCCCGAGGGCATGAGACAGCATGAATTGCCGATTCTCATGATTTTCTCGTAGTTACTCTGCCCTCGGGACATGAATATTTTTTTCCAAGTACTACTAAACAGGTTTTTGGAATTGCCAAGGAGGCAATTTGCGTTGAACAATGTTCAAGTGTAGGATTAAATTGAAATAACATAAATATCTTCAAGGCTGTAGAAAAATTTTTTGGGATGTTTACCGCCGTTGATGCAACTTCTTAGACACCACCTTATTTAACGCGTTACATTAGTTATTCATGCCTGTTGTTTGTATCCTTTATGAAGTCCTTAAAAACAGTAAGTTTCCTGTTTTTGAATGATTTTCAATTTTGTTTAACTGCTGGACCGACAGACAGACAGACAGAGTAAAAAATGTTTTCTCGCTTCTCTCTGCGCGCGTGTGATCGGGACAAATTCAGAGGCAAAGTATTGCTAAACGACGGTTTCATTTTCCGATTAGTCTCCAAAATATAACATTCGATTGAAATGAAGTTGTTCCTTGATCATCAACAAATGTTTGTAGAGTGTAGACAGACAGACAGACAGACAGACAGACGTGAACTAATTGCTTAACCCCGCTTTTCGCTCAGCGTACGTGGGGTAATCACCCCAGATAACGAAAGTGTAACTCCTCTGTTCAAATGTCTGACCCATCTATCTCTAATCCTGAAAACGTGTATCGGTTATGAATATTTCATCGTCATCATCATAAATCATCCGTGTTGAATGTAAAGTCGACTCTCACAGGCTTTGTTTTCCCCACTGACAGCTTTCATCGCCCTACTCGATAATTATATAGACTGCACTGGAGTCCCAGAGGAAGTGACGGCACAAGAAGAAGGGGAGAACAACCACTTCCTGGAAGCTGTGATGAAGACAAAAGTTATGCAGGTTGGGGGCCTTTGCTTGCTTTCACTAAATTCCAGCTCTAGTTCACCACAATGATAATGATCAGGTTGCTACACTAAGTAACTGCTGAACCTGTCACTTTGATATTGTAATGGTCATGGGTCTCTAATGACCAACATGCTCACCAGGTGGGTGAAAACCCAGGTCACACCACTTCCACTAGTAATTTGCATACGCATCAATGGGTTAAGACTGCACAACTGTGATGAATCTGCCAACTGTAGGAATAGCCAAGCGGAGCTTTGTCGGTGACCCGCTTTTACTGATGGCACCTTAAATGCACTGTTCCCAATTTCCCACGTACGGGTTTATTAACCAATTGATTTATGCATTTACGGAGTTCAGTTTTCCCCAACAGCTGTGACAGATTCTCATTAATGAAAAAGGCATTTATTAACAATAATATGGGCAAGGGAGAGAGGAAGAGAAACAGCTGCGAGCGGTGAAGCAGACCGATACCAATAAATAATAAATATAACCCTCGTGCTCACAATATCAACATTAATAAGTTAAGCTGGAGTCGGGAGAGAAAGAGAGCATTTGTTTTTTTGTGGACACAATGCCAAATTGGCCCACTATTGATATGCCATTTCTTGATTTTTATTGAACTTGTGATAGTATTCACCCATACTTAAGCTTAACAGATTATTGAACACTGCTCAGACTGGACGAAGTCATCAACCTTTAGCGGTGAGTAGAAGTCGATACCTCGATTTACTATAACTATGAAACACAAGCTATCTGTCGCAAACCCTCATGCACAGATCAGGTCAGGTCAGGTATGGGAGCATGCGCCGGAGCAGCACGTCGCTGCGTCCACTTTCTGCTGGTACTCCAGGGGCCACCATCTAGCCATCCCCACCAGGCATATGCCTAGCCCATCCCCATCTCCTTGAGATGCCGACCAACCTGCTGCAACCACGAAGCACATGGTCGGTCCATTGGCCTCCTCCACTCACGAGGCTCCATCGCGGAAAGTATCCGGTGAGCAGGATCAGCGTCAGGAAAGTGAGCAAAATGTCCATACAGCCGCAGATGTATCTCATATGAGTCATATGAGTCAGGCACGTAACAAATCTCATATGAGTCAGGCACGGATCCTCAGATACCAACTACCCCCTCATAGCGCACCATTGGCTTTTTATAGTTCTAGCCCTGGTGGGGGGGGCACCTTACACCTCTGTCACGTGCTCATTGGCTCTCCTGTGGGAAACTGCCCTCACCTTTTGTAGTCGCATGGTGTCCCATGTCCTGCTTGCACGTGAGCCATGTAGGCACACGTGGACGCATGTGGCCCCGCATGTCCTGCTCTGATGCAGGCCACATGGACCTTTGGCATTGCAGAGCAGAAATTTACACACAAAGACAGATTACATCGGGGAAAACCATTTCAAACACAGAGGTGTGGAAATGGTAGCTTACACACAAATATTGGAGGAAGGGAGGACCAGAGCTTTTCTAAATACTTCATGAGACCCTGTGTTGCCAGTACATTAATTACATACGCTTATGCTAAATATGTACTCTAAAAGAACTATTGTAATTTATTTCCATTTAACCCCAAGCCATATCCCAATCAACATGTTTTTGGTGTCGGCCTCGGTGAGCTGCTCATAAGAGCATACTCTTAGTGGGTCAAAACCCCAAATTCATAACCATGTTCAGCATGTATGAACATCAATGTGCTCATCCATGCAGGAGTTACACAGTTTTCTTGCTGATAAAGATCTCTGCTCCGGTGAACTTTCCCAGTTCAAGAAACAACTTTATGACATCTGGTTTGAACTGTACACCAGAGGATCTGGAGAGGGGTAAGTTTCATGCACCTTGCTCTCTTGATCACTCAATGCTAGTTAAGATGGAGCAAATCAATTAATTTGGCTCATTCGTGAACTCTCTTCTTTATACTTTGTAACACATGAGAACATGCTGGAGATTAAGGAACCCTGAGGCTTAATGAATGAGTCGTGGTCTGTGCTCATGGGAATGACCAGGCCAGATTCATGTGGTTTTGAACATGTGTTTGTTGGCGAGACAAAGCGTGGCCGCAAAGTCATCGGCTTCCATAATTGGATCCAGTTCTACCTGCAGGAGAAGCGAGGTCTTGTTGACTATCGAGGATACCTTTCACGTGGAGACACGGTCAGTTACGTCGTTCGAGTTCCTGTAGTTCAACATGGTGGACATATCCCAGATATCGAGATAAAATTGCATTACCTAAACTCGGACAACATTTTCTTCCCGCTAACGGCTTTGTGTATCCGTTTGCTTTTCCAGCCTGAAGAGCATGACCAGCTCGTAGGCCTACAGTTTGTGTGGAAGGAGGTGTACAAGCCTGTGGGTGGCTGTTTCATCGGTACAAGCCCCGAGCTGGAGCTTGCACTATACACCCTGGCCTTCCTGGTGCCAAGTACCGATGGACGTGATGGCAGGTCGGGTTTCAACACCCGATGCGGTGCACACGCCGTTCGTCTTGTTGTGTACCGCAAGTTAGGTAGGCACATTGCCACGAGCTACCCACAATTGCTGGACACAGATCGGACGGAAAAGGTAGACAGCGAATGACCAGTCGCCACAAATATTTACACGGCTTCGTAACCGGCTTGAGATTCCATCTGTCCTTTTTCTACAAGGCAGGATGCTAAGATGTCCATGGAATGTACAAGTTAATTCATAATATACATGAGAGCACAATGATCACAATGGCAGCTGCACCTCTCCTCCAATTGATTTGATTGTATCTTTTATCTCGTGGAAAAGTTATGAACAATAAAACATGGCTAACTAATGTGAAACTCATCGTACGCTGTATGTGAGGAGACAATAACTTCATTTCTAAGTACTGTATAACGTAGGTTGTTGATGGTGTTGCAAGAGCTCGTTGAGAGGGTGATATACTGGCAGAGGAGGCAGAAGAGAACTAGTGGACAGTATGAACAAGATAGGATACAGGTAGACAGGGTGTGGGTTAGCTGGAAACAGAAGACCTTGGAAGAAGTAGGTCCGACAACACGAGGTGATGATTGGCTGCTGTCTTGAAAGACTGAATGGAAGAGCACGAGGACTGACGCGTGGTGGTGAGAAAAGGATAATAA
Source organism: Eptatretus burgeri (assembly GCF_056783735.1). Lineage (NCBI taxonomy): Eukaryota > Metazoa > Chordata > Myxini > Myxiniformes > Myxinidae > Eptatretus > Eptatretus burgeri. Next base: position 105,309,124 of record NC_140966.1, on the reverse strand, counting down.
CGGTTAGGGTCAGTCACCTGGTTTAAACACCATCATCACCTGGTTTAAACACCGTCATCAACTGGTTTAAACACCGTCATCACCTGGTTTAAACACCGTCATCACCTGGTTTAAACACAGTCATCACCTGGTTTAAACACCGTCATCACCTCTTTTAAAGACCATCATCACCTGGTTTAAACATCGTCATCACCTGGTTTAAAAACCGTCATCACCTGGTTTAAACACCGTCATCACCTGGTTTAAACACCGTCATCACCTGGTTTAAACACCGTCATCACCTGGTTTAAACACCGTCATCACCTGGTTTAAACACCGTCATCACCTGGTTTAAACACCGTCATCACCTGGTTTAAACACCGTCATCACCTGGTTTAAACACCGTCATCACCTGGTTTAAACAACGTCATCACCTGGTTTAAACACCGTCATCACCTCTTTTAAAGACCATCATCACCTCTTTTAAAGACCATCATCACCTGTTTTAAACACCGTCATCAACTGGTTTAAACATAGTCATCACCTGGTTTAAAAACCGTCATCACCTGGTTTAAACACCGTCATCACCTGGATGAAACACCGTCATCACCTGGTTTAAACACCGTCATCACCTGGTTTAAATACCGTAATCACCTGGTTTAAACGTCATCACCTGGTTTAAACACCGTCATCACCTGGTTGAAACACCGTCATCACCTGGTTGAAACACCGTCATCACCTGGTTGAAACACCGTCATCACCTGGTTTAAAAACCGTCATCACCTGGTTTAAACACCATCATCACCTGGTTGAAACACCGTCATCACCTGGATGAAACACTGTCATCACCTGGTTTAAACACCGTCATCACCTGGTTTAAACACCGTCATCACCTGGTTTAAACACCGTCATCACCTGGTTTAAACACCGTCATCACCTGGTTTAAACACCGTCATCACCTGGTTTAAACACCATCATCACCTGGTTTAAACACCGTCATCACCTGGTTTAAACACCGTCATCACCTGTTTTAAACACCCTCATTACCTGGTTTAATCACCGTCATCACCTGTTTTAAACACCATCATCACCTGGTTTAAATACCGTCATCACCTGTTTTAAACACAGTCATCACCTGTTTTAAACACCATCTTACCTAGTTTAAGCACCCTCATTACGTGGTTTAAACACAGTCATCACCTGTTTTAAACACCGTCATCACCTGTTTTAAACACCGTCATCACCTGTTTTAAACACCATCTTACCTAGTTTAAACACCCTCATTACCTGGTTTAAACACCGTCATCACCTGTTTTAAACACCGTCATCACCTTGTTTAAACACCGTCATCGCCTGGTTTAAACACCGTCATCACCTGGTTTAAACACCGTCATCACCTGGTTTAAACACCGTCATCACCTGTTTTAAACACCATCACCTTGTTTAAACACCGTCATCACCTGGTTTAAACACCGTCATCACCTGTTTTAAACACCGTCATCACCTGTTTTAATCACCGTCATCACCTGTTTTAAACACCGTCATCACCTGTTTTAAACACCATCATCACCTGTTTTAAACACCGTCATCACCTGTTTTAAACACCATCTTACCTAGTTTAAACACCCTCATTACGTGGTTTAAACACAGTCATCACCTGTTTTAAACACCGTCATCACCTGTTTTAAACACCGTCATCACCTGTTTTAAACACCGTCATCACCTGTTTTAAACACCATCTTACCTAGTTTAAACACCCTCATTACCTGGTTTAAACACCATCATCACCTGTTTTAAACACCGTCATCACCTGGTTTAAACACCGTCATCACCTGGTTTAAACACCATCATCACCTGGTTTAAACACCGTCATCACCTGTTTTAAACACCATCACCTTGTTTAAACACCGTCATCACCTGTTTTAAACACCGTCATCACCTGTTTTAATCACCGTCATCACCTGTTTTAAACACCGTCATCACCTGTTTTAAACACCATCATCACCTGTTTTAAACACCGTCATCACCTGTTTTAAACACCATCTTACCTAGTTTAAACACCCTCATTACCTGGTTTAAACACCGTCATCACCTGTTTTAAACACCGTCATCACCTGTTTTAAACACCGTCATCACCTGTTTTAAACACCATCATCACCTTGTTTAAACACCGTCATCGCCTGGTTTAAACACCGTCATCACCTGGTTTAAACACCGTCATCACCTGGTTTAAACACCGTCATCACCTGGTTTAAACACCGTCATCACCTGGTTTGAACACCGTCATCACCTGGTTTAAACACCCTCATCACGTGGTTTAAACACCCTCATCACGTGGTTTAAACACCGTCATTACCTGGTTTAAACACCGTCATTACCTGGTTTAAACACCCTCATTACCTGTTTTAAAGACCGTCATCACCTGGTTTAAACACCCTCATCACGTGGTTTAAGCACCCTCATCACGTGGTTTAAACACCGTCATTACCTGGTTTAAACACCGTCATTACCTGGTTTAAACACTCATATCCTGTTTTAAACACCATCATCACCTGGTTTAAACACCGTCATCACCTGGTTTAAACACCGTCATTACCTGGTTTAAACACGGTCATTACCTGGTTTAAACACCATCATTATCAACCAGCACACTGAAAGGAATTATCACCACACAAACCATTTATAACCCCGATGAAGCAGTTGGTTGATCAGATAGTTATCCAGTCAAGAAACCACGTGATTAACGATTTGACTCGTTATATTAATTCGCCGACACGGCCGATGAAGCTGTTTGACTAGATTAACCTTGCCTCGCTTGTACAACACCGTGATAACCAGGTGAGGGCGCTACCCTCCCGGGGAGACCATGAAGTGTGTGTGACCTGTGGAGGCACGAACTTGCCCACCAATCGGTCCGGCCTCGTCTCACGCCATTTGTGTTTTTACCGCCAACCTAAACCACAACAAGTTGTGGAACATGGCCGTCCAAGCCGTCACCCGCACGACCATCAAGTGTTTGGTGCGAACGAGCAGATTGAGATGGAATTCTTCGCCAGGTAAGAGGTTTGGAGGTGAAACCCGAGCGAGTCCAATTATCGGGCGTTTGTGCGACATTCTAATTATTCTTATCAAACCTCCCATTGTCTGTGTTATCAGAACCTGCTACGTATTAAAATTAAATACAGTATAAAATAACACGCCGGAAGTGCTAACGGCCCTCTGAACATTTATACATCGCCCAAAAGGGTAATACGACTGATAGGTCGGATCTGAATCCGGATCGTCACCAAAATGGAATGACCTTGCTCTCATCACCGAACCAACTCGTACACAGCTTTTTGAGATATCCTGTTCACAGATATATGGGGGTGAAAACGTAACCTCTGTCCAACGTTCTGTGACCGAGGTAACAAATGAAGGATTGAAGAGATACATGATTGAGACAGACAGCCGGCTTAACCATCCTCCACGTGTATGCATTCCACCACCTTGGCGATTCTACTCGGCGGCTCGGCCCCGTGTACATTGAAAACGGCATCACAGCATGTTAATGACGTCATAGACATACGTTCGTTCCACCGAAGTGTTTGTTCATAGATTTTAAATCAGTTAAACCTGAATTAAAAGGTGAAGAATTGTTTGGATGCTGCAAGAGGGAACATGTTGTCCCTCTGGAAGATCAACGCTGGTTGTCCCTCTAGAATATCAACGCTGGTTGTCACTCTAGAAGATCAACGCTGGTTTTCCCTCTGGAAGATCAACGCTTGTTGTCCCTCTGGAAGATCAACGCTTGTTGTCCCTCTGGAAGATCAACGCTTGTTGTCCCTCTGGAAGATCAACGCTGGTTGTCCCTCTGGAAGATCAACGCTGGTTGTCCCTCTGGAAGATCAACGCTTGTTGTCCCTCTGGAAGATCAACGCTTGTTGTCCCTCTGGAAGATCAACGCTTGTTGTCCCTCTGGAAGATCAACGCTGGTTGTCCCTCTGGAAGATCAACGCTTGTTGTCCCTCTGGAAGATCAACGCTTGTTGTCCCTCTGGAAGATCAACGCTTGTTGTCCCTCTGGAAGATCAACGCTGGTTGTCCCTCTGGAAGATCAACGCTTGTTGTCCCTCTGGAAGATCAACGCTTGTTGTCCCTCTGGAAGATCAACGCTTGTTGTCCCTCTGGAAGATCAACGCTGGTCGTCCTTAGGGAAGATCAAAGCTGGTCGTCCCTCTGGAAGATCAACGCTTGTTGTCCCTCTGGAAGATCAACACTTGTTGTCCCTCTGGAAGATCAAGTCTGCGAGCCATGAGTGGAGATGGCTTTGGATACCATAGGAAGAGAGTTTGGTGAGCAGGGCAGGGTGCCAGACCGTGTCAAAAGCATGCGATATCTCATGTCCGGCATTGAGGATCTCCATCCGTTGTTCGGAGAGCAGAAACAGCATATCCAGGGTAGAGTGACCTTGTCTGAAACCAAATTGATGATTGGAAATCAAGCCATTGGAGAAGAGGAAGGATTTCATGTCTGAAGCGATGATGGATTCCATAACCTTGCTGATGATTGGGAGAAGGCTGATTAGTCTGTAGTTGCAGGGATCTGTTTTTGCTCCTTTTTATGCAGGGCAGTGATGTTAGCAGATTTCCAAGCAGATGGCAGATGACCTTGGGCAAATGAGAGTGTGAATAGAACAGAGAGAGGGTGAGCAAGAGCAGAGGAGCAGGTTTTTAGGACACGTGGGCTGATGCCGTCTGGATTGTTTGCAGAATCTGAATCGAGGTTTGAAAGCAAGCTCTCCACCTTGTCAGGAGAAAAGGACACAGAGTCCAGGGACAGTTGGTTGCGACTGGGTAAGGTGGGTACAGAAAGTGATGGGGTTTGGACACAAGATTTCGATGCAGACACGAAGTTTAGGCATTCAACCTTTTCACGTGCGGTATCAGCAGTGTGGCAATTTGAAGTAAGGGAGGGGATGGAGGGGGAACATACACTGGAAATAGATTTGATTAGACGTCACCAGGATTGGAGGAGGGAGAGAGGTAGATACACACTTGTTTCAAGCTTTATGGAAGGAGCTGAGATTGCCCTCAGTTGGGTTTGCTTTCCATGAGGCAAAGGCAAGTTGTTTCGGGACAACTGCCTCGCCACAAGATTCAGTGAACCAAGGGCGGGAGGAAGGGTAAGACAACTGAACACGAGAGGGGATAAATCTGTGCATGAGGGAGAGCAAGTTTCTTTGAAAGAATTCCCAGGATGAGTTGATGTTTGAGAAAGTAGTGATAGGAGACCAGTCTGTAAGTTTGATGGCTGCTTGGAGACCCTGCCAGTCGGCTTGAGTGAAATACCAGACTCGACGGCGGTGAGGTGGTTCTCTGACATGGTTGTCCCTTATGCAGTTATCTCCTTTTACAAGACGCTTTTGGGTTTATTACCTCTGCCACTGAAGGTTATCGGAGATTATGTTTTCACCCCTTTCTGTCTGTCTGTCTCTGTTTGTTTGTGTGCAAGATATCTCAAAAAGTTACAGACGGATTTGGCCACAACTTGGTGCAAGAGTTGTGTGTGTGACAAGGACTAACCGATTAGATTTTGGTGAAGACTCGGATCCGTATCCGGATATGACATTTAAAAATTTTAAAAGTGATTCTTCACCACTGAGCGAGGAGGCCAACAACCATGTCCAGTCGAGTATGATATCTCAAAACATTGTGGACAGATTCAGAATATACTTGATGGATGAGTTGGGTAGGTAACAATGACAAGCCAATTCGATTTTGATTCACGTCCAAATCCAGATCTGGCCTATCAATGTGATACAAAACGTAACCTGTTCAGCCTGGCACAGGTATGCGCTCTACCGAGTGTCGTTCCAGTTAATGTACTGGATTTGGACAACTTGCCAATGTATTGTACCCGTTTGGGATGTTTGTTTTGTTTTCTTTGCAGGAGTGAGGCTCATGGAAGAGCAAGGTAGAACTGCCAGTGGGACAAACATCAAGGAATGAATTAACAGGAAAAGAGGAGAGGGAGGAAAGGAGGAAACACTGAAACCAGCAAGTAAGAGGGTTGGGTTCGGAAACATCAATGGGGGTAATAAAGATCATGGGTCACAATTGGGAATGACAAGAGATGGTGGTGCACTACTTGATTGAAGCCATGGGGGGAAGAGTGAGACAGAACAGCATCTGGAAGTTGGTTCCATCGATGGGGGAAGCGAGTTCTCGACGAGTTGAGGTGTGAAGTCAGTCTGGATGTTGGAAGATTAACTAGGAGTGAGGTGTACTGGAAGAACGTGTGAATCATTCAGTAGATAGGGAGCAGTGTTTGAGAATAGATGGTACAAAGCAGAGAGTGGAAGGCAGAGCACCACATTTGTGTTGCTGATGGCAGTACAGGTGGAGGTGTTGTTACATCGCACACACAAAGTGAAAAGCAGGGTTAAGCAATTGGTTGACTTTGGCTGTCTGTCTACAGTCGTCAATGTATGAAACGAGGAACAACTTAATTTCAATTGAATGTTTTATTTTGAACATGAATCCGAAAATGAACCTGTAGTTTAGTCGTGCTGCAGCTTTTAATTTGTCCTGATCGCACATGTGAGAGAGAAGTGAGATTTTATTTTTTCTAGTCTGTCTGCCTGTCTGGCAGTCAAACAAAATTGAAAATCATTTCAAAGATACCTTACTGTTTTTAGCGACGTCATAAAGGACACAAACAACAGGCACGAAGAACTAATGCAACATGTAAGATAAGGTGATGTAAAAGACGCTGAGTCAACGGTGGAAACCGTTTTTTTTTTTTTAGATCCTTTAAAATTTTTCATGTTTTGTTTCAGTTGAATTATACATGTGAACACTGTGAAACACAAATCAGCTTTTTAACACTTTCAAGCCTTTCCATCGAGCAGTACTTGAGCAAAATATTATGGCATTTTACTTCATCTCGACCAATCACATTTGCTGCTCGCAGAATCCGGCCATGTCCTTTTTTTCTCATGACCACGTGTGGTAAGGTGTTCCATGAACTCTGCAGTTGTTGTGTTTGCTTTTTTTTGAAGATTAAAGACATTCCGTCGTGATGCGGGTTCTGATATCGTAGCTGGTTGTGTAATTGCTTTGGGGGGGGGGGGGGAGAGGGAGTTCCATAATGTATTTTGAATGCAGACGGGCTTTCCATTTTGCACTTTTATATTGACTTCCTCTTGGTGTGTTGTTACACATCATGAACAACTCAGCACCTAAAAAGGCTGTGATGAATGTCCCATTAACAATGTCCCCCTCTTCGCTTCTTACACCGCTTAATTTTATTTTTACACGAAGCGGATGCGGACAGGCTTTGCGGGGATGGGATGAGCAGGTGCATTCTACTTTTATTTAAACCCAAACTGGAATCACCTCAACTCTCCGTTTTAAACCACCTCCTCCCCCCGCAATCATATATATATATATATATATATATATATATATATATATATATATATATATATATATATATATATATATATATATATATATATATTTGACACGTCCCGCACTCCTCCAGCCGAAGAAGCTGCATAAAGCAACCCAAGAATGCCGACACAAGGTAGTGCTTTGCTGTTTCAAACACTTCCCAGAGTTCCTCCACACTCCTCTCACCGCAGCTTCGGCTGGAGGAGTGTGAGAGGTGTCAATTATTTGCATAATCCTCACCACCTTGGTTTAGTTGATTAGGTGAGAGCTGATTGGCTCTTCCCTCCATTCACAGGTGAGAGGTGTGGGTGGGTTATATTTATATATATATTTATATATATATATATATATATATATATATATATATATATATATATATATATATATATATATATATATATATATATATATATATATATATATATATATATATATTGGGGAGAACAAGTATTTGATACACTGCCGATTTTTCAGGTTTTCCCACTTACAAAGCACGTAGAGGTCTGTAATTTTTATCATAGGTACACTTCAACTGTGAAAGACGGAATCTAAAACAAAAATACTGAAAATCACATTGTATAATTTTTAAATAATTAATTTGCATTTTATTGCATGAAATAAGTATTTGATCACCTCCCAACCAGTAAGAATTCCGGCTCTCACAGACCTGTTAGTTTTGTCTTTAAGAAGCCCTCCCATTCTCCACTCATTACCTGTATTAATTGCACCTGTTTGAACTTGCTATCTGCATAAAAGACAGCTGTCCACATTCAATCAATCAGACTCCAACCTCTCCACAATGGGCAAGACCAGAGAGCTGTCGAAGGACATCAGGGACAAAATTGTAGACTTGCACAAGGCTGGGATGGGCGACAGGACAATAAGCAAGCAGCTTGGTGTGAAGGCAACAACTGTTGGCGCAATTATTAGAAAATGAAAGAAGTTCAAGATAACAGTCAATCTCCCTCGGTCTGGGGCTCCATGCAAGATCTCACCTCGTGGAGCCTCAATGATCATGAGAAAGGTGAGGGATCAGCCAAGAACTACACGGCAGGGCCTGGTCAATGACCTGAAGAGAGCTGGGACCACAGTATCAAAATTAACCATCAGTAATACACTTCGCCGTCATGGATTAAAATCCTGCAGCGCACACAAGGTCCCTCTGCTCAAGCCAGTGCATGTCCAGGCCTGTCTGAAGTTTGCCAATGACCATCTGGATGATCCAGAGGAGGAATGGGAGAAGGTCATGTGGTCTGATGAGACCAAAATAGAGCTTTTTGGTTTAAACTCCACTCGCCGTGTTTGGAGGAAGAAGAAGGATGAGTTCAACCCCAAGAACACCATCCCAACCGTGAAGCATGGAGGTGGAAACATCATTATTTGGGGATGCTTTTCTGCAAAGGGGACAGGGCGACTGCACCGTATTGAGGGGAGGATGGATGGGGCCATGTATCACGAGATCTTGGCTAACAACCTCCTTCCCTCAACAAGAGCATTTTCGATGGGGCATGGCTGGGTCTTCCAGCATGACAACGACCTGAAACACACAGCCAGGGCAACTAAGGAGTGGCTCCGTTGGAAGCATCTCAAGGTCCTGGAGTGGCCGAGCCAGTCTACAGAGCTGAACCCAAGAGAAAATCTTTGGAGGGAGCTGAAAGTCTGTGTTGCCCAGCAACAGCCCCGAAACCTGAAGGATCTGGAGAAGATCTGTATGGAGGAGTGGGCCAAAATCCCTGCTGCAGTCTGTGCAAACCTATTTAAGAACTACAGGAAACGTCTGATCTCTGTAATTGCAAACAAAGGTTTCTGTACCAAATATTAAATTCTGTTTTTCTGATGTATCAAATACTTATTTCAGGCAATAAAATGCAAATTAATTATTTAAAAATCATACAATCTGATTTTCAAGATTTTTATTTTAGATTCCGTCTTTCACAGTAGAAGTGTACCTATGATAAAAATTACAGACCTCTTGGTGCTTTGTAAGTGGGAAAACCTGCAAAATCGGCAGTGTATCAAATACTTGTTCTCCCCACTGTATGTTGTTCTTCTTTCGGCTGCTCCATTAGGGGTCACCACAGCAGATCATCCGTTATGATCTGCAAACTGATTTGGCATAAGTTTTACGCCGGATGCCCTTCCTGACGCAACCCTGGTCGCCTCTTATGACACAGGGATAAGGATTGGGTTTCGCCATGATTCTGGGCTGCCCGACATCCTCTCATTGTGTGGCCCAGCGCAGAGTCCCTGTCCTCAAGCGATCCTCCAACCTAAGCCTCCAAGTATCCGGATTACAGGCGCATGCCACTACGACCGGTAGTGTGTGTGTGTGTGTGTGTGTGTGTGTGTGTGTGTGTGTGTGTGTGTGTGTGTGTGTGTGTGTGTGTGTGTGTGTGTGTGTGTGTGTGTGTGTGTGTGTGTGTGTGTGTGTGTGTGTGTGTGTGTGTGTGTGTGTGTGTGTGTGTGTGTGTGTGTGTGTGTGTGTGTGTGTGTGTGTGTGTGCGCGTGTGCGTGTGTGTGTGTAGTGCAGTGTCTGTCACATCACATCAACGAACTACTCCCTCGAGCTTTTATGTAATTGTACCAAATGTCTGGTCTGTTCCTATCCTTCCCATGTGTATGTCCTAAGGGTTTGGGGTTTTTTATTTCAACTTTAAATCTTCAACTTCAATTGCTGAAAAAACTGTAATATCACCAATATTAAAAATAATTTTTTCACAAAAAAATGTTTTTATGATGATTGGTATAAATTATGACAACACAGCATCTCAAGGACACTCACTATCCACAATTAAAACAAGCCTGTGCCTTTGTAGCGATTTGTTGCGAGGCGAACGTAGTGGGCTGATCCACACAAGTGTTTATATGATTTCATTAAGCAACACTCCTTGGGATATTGTGAAATAAAGCATGTAACCGTGTCGCATTTTGTTAACCACGGTGCAATCTATCAACCTGACACACTATTCTTGTGCAACACCATCTCTTTGTTGACATTCTCGGTTCTTTAAACATTTTGACATGATGTTGTTATTTATTTTCTTTATTTTGAGCCTCCAAGTGATTTGTGTAATCATTTCAATAGGAATGCTTTATCTTCTTCTTCTTTTGGCTGCTCCCGTTAGGGGTCACCACAACGGATCATCCGTATGATCCGCATAGTGATTTGGCACATGTTTTACGCCGGATGCCCTTCCTGACGCAACCCTGGTCGCCTCTTACGACACAGGGATATGGTACACCTATTTTAACCGGGGTATACACCGGCCCAGTATACTGGTATTCATTTCGCCGACCTCGGAAGGATGACAGGCTGAGTCAACCCCCTGGTGTATTAATTCAGTGGCCCAACGGGAATTGAACTCGGGACCTTTTGGATCCGAAGCCGCTGCCCTAACCACTGCGCCAACACCAGGCTTTAATAGGATAGGAATTAATTTAATAGGAATGCTTTATAGCCTTGTCAAAAACAATAACGATGTTCTGTCTACAATGTACCTGGAGTATGTATACACCTGCAGCCAACATGGCAAAGAGAAAGTTACGACAGCACATTCTGTTTCACATCTCGGGGCGTGAATGCTGTTGTCTATCTCACTTCCTACTTGCACACAGTTGCTTGTATTCATTTGAAGCCACTGTATTGCTGTGTTGACATTCATTGCATCTGACCGATGAGTTTTAGGACCTTTTATATCACAATCAAAGAAGTTTGAATTTAAGGAATCGTATACTTCCAGAATATTCCCATCAGATATAAAACGTGATTCGTGAATCAAATTGATGATATTCAACAGTCGGGTAAGGGGAACCGTCATCATGGATCACGTTCAGAAGTACTCTTGTGAGAGAAAATTCAGGAACTTCCACTGAGGTTGTATTTTCTGCCTAAATGTATTGTTTCATTTGTGGTGGGGGGAGGGGGAGGGGGTTAGATGTCACCACATATAGCAGATCGGAGTATACAGAGTAGCATGGTCCGTGTATGAATAGTTCGCAGTCTTGATATATTAAGTAGGGAACTGTTAGCTTAATAATTGTCTTGTTTGAATGTGCACCATACAGGGGGTGGTACTTGGTCATAATTAGTTAGGGATTGTGGTAAAGAAATTGTGTGTGAAATCTCGATGTCAACCTCGACCTGTGGGTGCTGGGAGACCCGGCAAGGGAGAGAAAAAGGGGGTGGAGTTTGGATGGCCTCGAGAGCGAGGGGAGGAGCGGTTGTCGCCTCCCAAGGGGTGGAGCTCTGGAACGCCTCGGAGGGGCGGAGCGTTGCCCCGGGAGAAGAAGAAGAAGAAGAAGAAGGGGGAGCCTGATTGGGCAGTTGGGCTGAAGACAATCACCGATGTGATGTGCGAGTCTGAGGCAAACACGACAGAGGGAGGAAAAGGTCTGATGAAAAAGTGAGAGGAGAGCTTTCTCTGAGGAGGTCATCCTGCTGCCTGCCTCTGCCCGTGTTCATCGGCTGGAGCCTGTTCCTCATCCTGCCTATCACCTCATCATCCCTCATTATCATCCTGCCCATTGTCTGCTTGTCTTGTCGTCGTCTTCCTTGTCCCTCCTTATTGCCTGCTCATCCCTACTACCACCAGAGCTGAGCCCCCCCCCGGTTTGTTTTTTGTCCCCCTCCCATCAGTGACTGAGCCTGGTGTGTGGTGCCCCAGTTCTTTAGATTTATTTTACCCACCTTGCATATCCCTATTATAATACCAAGCTTGCACACTAAAAACTTGGCTCGCCGTCACACGATCCCTATGAAATTGCCGTGGCACTTAGCGGACATGCCGACAATGTTTGGGAAGTCTTGGCGTTCCATAGTACCACTTGCATTTTGCACAATGCATATTGTTGTCATTCCCCGTGTACGGTCTGTCGTCTGCTACCAGCTATGTTGTACTGCTATCCCGTGCATGTACACGGGTATCGCTAGTTAATATTTATTACTTGCATTCCCTTCTTTCCTCCCAACCCACCATCGTATTCCTTTCGTCAGGTCAATCTTCCCCTGGTTGTTTGGGTTCCAGGAAATAAACCAGTTGGTTTTAAAAGCTTTAAGGTTTTTTTGTCTCTCCTCACGTCCCACGCGCGTGATGTCTACCATTCATTTGGAACATCTCCTCAAAAGGTAAGCCGCTTGGGACGTCGCGGAATTTTTACCTTCCCGCCACTACGAGCTCGACATTGGTTGAGCCATCGAAACTACAATATGTTTCTGCATTTGAGGAGTTGTAGTGAAACGATTAACGAATACCGGATGTCGCGGACTTGCATGATGGCCGAGAGGTCTGCACACTCACCGCTCAGCTATCGAGCCTGGGTCTGAATCCCGACCAAGCTATAGACCATCACCATATTGTTTCGCATGCAAGGCAGGGCATCATGCGCATCCTCCCCTTCCATAGATTTTCCAGCACTGGTTTTTGTTAGACATTGAAGATCCCATGGTGTCTTTCGTGAAGAGTCGTTGTCGTGGCCACTCTGTGCAAATTACAGATTGCTGCTCTCACCTGCAGGGGCCACTGCATCAATGGCACAGCTGCACTCCCAGCAATGATTGTGATGCGCACAAATGAACAAATTTGATATTGTACTTCAGGTAAGTTAAAAACCTCAATCATGTTTTTTTTTATCATCATAACCATTATAATCTGTTGGTGGGGTTTAACTGTTACCGTGTGGATCAAATTCTTGAAAATAGTCCGGGATATTGAAGTCTGCATGATTAGATGTGGGACAGCCAGTTTTGTCTCTGATCCAAAGAGTTCACTCGACCATACTGATACAGTAGTGCCTAGCTGCCACCAACATTATCCATTTTGATTTTGACCTACTGGGGTTTACACCCTCAACAACACCAATTATGACATTCACCAACTGATTTCTCTGTAATGATCCACTCGGGCGATTGCATGGGCCCCCACATTTGAATTTGCGCCTGATTTCATGTCAACAACTTAATGCAGCGAGATCTATCGCCAGAAACTAGACCCGAGTGAGAGTGACGGGAGGCCTGCCCGATGCCCCAGCCATCATGGCTTTTGTTTGCCCCGTGTGATTAATTGCTGCAGTGTCTGGGATCCGAACTGCAGAGTTTGGCGGAGCAGGGAAACGGGGGGGTATAGGCGACACAATAGACCCCGGTGGCATTTGAACTTCAAATATTACTTTCAGCGCAGCCGTTACGCAGCAGTGCTGTACTGTATGTGCACGCTTGTTTGCTGGAGGCCTCAGGCCTTATTATGTTTGCTTTGTCATCAATGGTATGCCCGTTAGACACCCCTGCTCATGAAGTTGTTATTTCAAAAGTACCACCGGCACTTAAAAGGTGACTTGCTTACTGACGCTTTGTCAAAATACGGAACGGTCGTTTCTCAAATGGTGATCATTCTGTTGGGGATGAAAAAGTTTGATGAAAAACACGGGATGTCCTTTTCGGAGGAGCGTGTACACACACGTGGGACTTAAAAATGGGAATGAAGAGTTAAACGTTACGATGAAATTCACTCTGGATAGACATTGCTATCAAGTTTGTACTTGCACAGGTACACTCAAGTGCTTTTCATGTGGAAGCTTTGGTCACATGAAACAGTTTTCCCCTAAAAACAGGGAGAACGAGTCCACAAGGGCAGTCTCAGACGCTGTATCAATTTGCAGTAATTTGGCAAAGGTAACTCCAGTTGTCTCTCCTGTTCTCCCCCCCCACCCCCACCAATTGAATCCATAAAGAGACGATGTTAATGTCGTGGATGAACAGGTGGAGAGTGGAAACGATGGAATGATTAGTCACCAGAAACATAAATGGAAGACGAGGAACAATTCACCAATTTCTCACAAGAAACCTTGTAGTTTTGAGTGTGATGAAAGCGTCTCTTGTTGGGGGGGGGGGGGAATAGATTCCAAATCGAAAAACATATCGTTTTTGGCTCTATATCTCAAAGTTTCATTGTCAGAGGAGAAGATTTCAACTGCACTCCAAATCCTGTCTTGGATCGCAACGGTGACTAGCCTCACCCTGAATCAGAGATAGACGTTTGATGATGCTTGACGGGTTCTGCACCTGAAAGAACATCTTTCGTTGAGCCTCCCCCTACACTGTCTATGGCATACGGGAAAGCTTATTGCTGTTGCAGGGTTTGTTTCTACAATTGGCACCCACAATTTTTAACGGTACCACAGAGTTTCTTAGACTGCGAGGAAAACATCTCTCTGGCGGGGATGAGAGAACCACCTCAGTGCCGTCGAGTGTGGCTGACTGTCAGGGTCTCCAAGCAGCCATCAAACTTCGAGACTGGTCTCCCATTGCTACTTTCTCCAACATCAACTCATCCTGGGAATTCTTTCAAGGAAACTTGCTCTTCCTCATGCACAGATTTATCTCCTGTCATCTTCAGTTGTCCTACCCTTCCTCCAGCCCTTGGTTCACTGATGCTTGTAGCGAGGCAGTTGTCCTGAAACAACTTGCCTTTGCCTCATGGAAAGCAAACCCAACTCAGAGTAATCTCAGTTTTTTCCATAAAGCTCGGAATAAGTGTGTATCCACCCTCAGGAGAGCCAGAAAACAACATCTTTCAAATCTCAAGTCTGAACTCTCAAACTTCTCTCCCTCCTCCAAAACCTGGTGGTGTCTAATCAATCTGTTTCTGGTGTATGTTCACCCTCCATCCCCCCCTCCCTTACTTCAAATGGCCGCACTGCTGATACCGCACGTGAAAAGGCTGAATGCCTAAACTCGGTGTTTGCATCGAACTCTTGTGGCCAAAACCCATCACTTTCTGTACCCAACTTACCCAATCGCACCCAGCTGAGTCTGGACTCTGTGTCCTTTTCTCCTGACAAGGTGGAGAGCTTGCTGTTAAACCTCGACTCAGATTCTGCAACCAGTCCAGACAGCATCAGCCCACGTGTCCTAAAAACCTTCTCCTCTGCTCTTGCTCACCCTCTCTCAGTTCTATTCACCCTCTCATTTGCCCAAGGTCATCTGGTATCTGCTTGGAAATCTGCAAACATCACTGCCCTGCATAAAAAAGGTGCAAAAACAGATCCCTGCAACTACAGACCAATCAGCCTTCTCCCAATCATTAGCAAGGTTATGGAATCCATCATCGCTTCAGACATTAAATCCTTCCTCTTGTCCAATGGCTTGATTTCCGGTCATCAATTTGGTTTCAAACCAGGTCACTCTACTCTGGATATGTTGCTTCTGCTCTCCCATTAATGGATGGAGATCCTCAATGCCAGACAGGAAATCCGAGCCGTATCCCTGTACATATCGCATGCTTTTGACATGGTCTGGCACCCTGCCCTGCTCAACAAACTCTCTTCCTATGGTATCCAAGGCCATCTCCACTCATGGCTCGCAGACTTCCTCTCCTGTTGCAGTCAACGTGTGGCCTGAAATGGAGTTCTCTCATCCCCTCTTCCTGTCCAGGCTGGAGTTCCTCAAGGTATCGTTCTGGGCCCTGTTCTTTTTCTGGTTTTCATCAATGATCTCTCCGACTCTCTGGAAATTCTTCTTCATCTCTTTGCTGTTGACTCCACCCTCTGCTGTACCATCTGTCATCCCTCAGACTGGCAAGCAGCAGCTTCTTCGCTCACTGCAGATCTGGATAAAATCACAAACTGGTCCAACACGTGGAACATGTCTTTCAATCCAGACAAATCTCACACTTTCACGATGTCTTTCCGAAAGGACCATTGATAGCCCCCCCTCCCCCCCCATCTACTTTCTCAACAATCCTCTGGAAGAAGTCCTTTCATTCAAGCTTCTGGGCCTCACTATCTGCCGTGATCTTTCCTGGGAAAGCCACATTTCCAACCTCGCCTCCAAAGCCAGTCAAGGACTGGGAATCCTCCGTTGTGCAAAGTCCTTCCCCGGCCCACCTGAGCTACTGACCATGTACAAAACTTTTGTCCACAGCCTGATGGAGTACTGCTCTCTCCTCGGGCTGGTGCTCCTGCCTCTCACCTTTCTCGGCTTCACGCTGTGGAAACCAAGGCATTTCGGATCATTGGTATCCCCTTCGGTGAGGCTGAGTCTTTGGGCCTCTCAATCTCTCACTGCAGGCAGGTCAGTGGTCTTTCTGTCTTCTACCGTCTCCTCACTGGTCTTGCCACCCCCACCCCCCCACCCCCCCCCCGCTGTGTCTGCGATTTGTCCCCACCATATTTCCACACGTCGCTCAAGGTCCGCCAACAACCCCCTTCTGGTAAAACTACCAAAATCACGAATCCCGAAACATCTTCACTCTTTCATTCCTCGTTTTTTCCCGCCTTTGGAATAAACTCCCTCACTCTGTTCAATCCCATTCTTCCCTCCAGGCCTTCAAAGCAGCTGTTCATCACCACCTCTTATCTTCCCCCATCCAAAACCTTGATCTTTTCTACCCCCATTAATCCACCCTAAACCCACCTAATTCAAATTCCCTGCTTAATTTCCTGAAATTTCCTGTAATGTCCATCTTGTGTTCCCCGTGTTCCATGCCCTATCCTTCTCCTTTCCACAGATCTCCTAATGTCTCTGTTCCCCACTGTTTTATCCCCCCCTCTCCCGCCCCTCTTGTCTCATACCCCCCTTGCTGTGCGTTGTGGGTTAGCTCTCATACGAACCTCGACAATTTATACAAAAAATGAAAAAACCAAACCACTATTTAAAAAAAATTCTCCCCATTTTTGTTCCTGTACTTTCAACACTACAAATGTCTGAATTGTATCAATTTCCGAACTGTATTTCGGAGCCAGCAGGGTCTTTGGAAATGAAACTTTGCACCAATAATGCAAACACAAAGCACACTGGGTTGACTTTTTTTTTTTAACTTGACCTCATAGAGACATTTTTTAAACATTTTTTCACCTTCACTCAACAAAGGTTTGTCCAATCGGAACAAAATTGCCCTCCAGAAATAATAGAATCGTTTTGTTGAACAAAATTTAATCTAAATTTTGACTCATCAAAGTAGCCACCTTATGCACATAGAACAGCCGAACATACTCGTGGCATTCTTTCCAATCTGAGTCGGTTGCAGAATCTGAGTCGAGCTTTGACAGCAAGCTCTCCACCTCCACCTCCACCTTATCAGGAGAAAAGGACACAGAGTCCAGGGACAGTTGGCTGCGACTGGGTAAGGTGGGTAGAGAAAGCGATGGGTTTTGGACACAAGATTTAGCTGCAAACACCGAGTTTAGGCATTCAGCCTTTTCACGTGCGGTATCAGTAGTGTGGCCATTTGAGGTAAGGGAGGGGATGGAGGGGGAACATACACCAGAAACAGATTTGATTAGATGCCACCAGGATTTTGAGGAGGGAGAGAGGTTTGAAAGTTCAGACTTGAGATTAGAAAGATGTTGTTTTCTGGCTCTCCTGAGGGTAGATACACACTTATTCTGAGCTTTATGGAAAGAACTGAGATTACCCTCAGTTGGGTTTGCTTTCCATGAGGCAAAGGCAAGTTGTTTCAGGACAACTGCCTCGCCACAAGCTTCAGTAAACCAAGGGCGGGAGGAAAGGTCGGACAACTGAAGACGAGAGGGGATAAATCTGTGCATGAGGGAGAGCAAGTTTCTTTGAAAGAATTCCCAGGATGAGTTGATGTTGGAGAAAGTAGTGATAGGAGACCAGTCTATAAGTTCGATGGCTGCTTGGAGACCCTGCCAGTCGGCTTGAGTGAAATGCCAGACTCGACGGCGGTGAGGTGGTTCTCTGATAACAGCCAGAGAGATGTCCACTTTGACAAGGACGTGGTCAGAACAACCGATTGGAGCGAAGGAAGAGCAGCAGATATTTTCAGGGAAATTTGTCGAAATCAGATCCAGAAGCGATGGAGTAACATTGGTTGAGATCAGTGTCGGGAAGTTGACCGATTGAGTCCGTCCCATTGAGTCACAGAAAGCTTTTGCTGAAGTGCCATGACAGATGAGAGAGGTACCCACACCAAGCCAACTGGCATGATGACAATTGAAGTCACCACATAATATGAGGAAGAGAGAGTTTGGATGAGAAGATAGAAGATGGTCCATGTTTTCGGATAGTGAGGTGTAAATGGAGTCATCACTCTTTGGTGAACGGCACAGTACACATATAAACATGAGGTGGGAGTGGAGGGGAAGCCGTAGCCAGAGGTATTACTGGGGTGTGGGGGAGCAAGGGCAGGGCATGGAGAGTGAGGAATAGAGTCTTTGATGAAGTGAGCAACTCCTCCACCAGGACGAGGCTCAGGTCTGTCATAGCGGAAGAGGGAGTAACTAGGGAGAGATACTCAGGAGTCAGAGACGTCTTGAGGCAGATTATGTCTGGTTTGTCAGCGGGAACCTGCATGGAAAGATCTGTCAGGTTTAAGCCAAAGCCCCGGAAATTTGAAGTTTACACTGTTAATGAAGAGGGAGGGGAGGAGGCTTTTGGTGCAGGGGGTGCGAGGGGAGGGGGAGGGGAGAACAAGGGAGGAGGGGGAGTTAAGGAGGGTTGTTGAAAGCATGTGGGGGATTGCAGAATAGCTTGGGGAAGGGGCCGGATGAGGAGGAGAAAAGGCTCTGTGGTGCTGGGCGTGGGGGGGTGAGAGGGGGCATAAAGAAGTTGAGGATTTGAGGAGGTGGAGTGATGAGATGGAGGTGAGAGGGCAGTGGAAGGAGGCAGCTTTGTGGATGAGAGGGGGCGGCAACTTTGAGAAGGGTGAGTGAGGAGGATGAATGGTGGGAGAAGGGTGAGTGGAGAGTTGAGGGAGAAAGGTGAGGAGGAAGTTTTTGAGAGAGGTGAGAGGGAGGCTTGGAGGGAGAAGAGTGTGGTGGTTGCTTTGAGAGAGAGAGGGGTGAGTTGGCACTGATGTTAGAAAAAATAGAATGGTTGATGGAAAGCGAACACTTATGGCAAACTGGGGTTTTGAAAATGTTTCGGTCATTGATGGGATTAAAGACATTTCTTGATCGATGTAATAAAGGCGAATTCAGAGAAGGAAAGAAGAAACTGTCCGCTGTCTCGCTGTCCGGATGTGATGAAAACTTGTGTGCAGCACACACCTTGCGACACAATTGTCGAGAGTTGTCTGATAAATCTGACGTTCTGTTGCATTTTTATTTATTTTATTCCTACTGTCGTCAAGACCGGGCGTAGTGGCGTGCGCCTGTAATCCGGCTACTCGGAGGCTTGGGTTGGGGGATCGCTTGAGGACGGGCGCTCTGCGCTGGGCCGAGCTATGAGAGGGTGTAGGGCAGCCCAGAATCATGGCGAAACCCAATCCTTATCCCTGTGTCGTAAGAGGCGACCAGGGTTGCGTCAGGAAGGGCATCCGGCGTAAAACCTATGCCAAATCAGTATGCGGATCATAACGGATGATCCGCTGTGGCGACCCCTAACGGGAGCAGCCGAAAGAAAAACAACAACATTCCTACTGTCGTCATGTAGCGCCAGTAGAAAACAATGAAGAAAAGAGAAAAGTAAAAGAAAGCTACAGCACGTCAGATTTATCGGACTACTCGGACGGACGACGGATTTATCGGACGAGTCTAGACTCTTGAGTTGACAAGTAACTTGTATTAGCATGCACACAATGAAAAGTCAATGCGTAAGAGTCCCGAGGCTATGAGGCCGTGTAATAGGACAGATAAATTTGTCTTTCATCGTTGTGCCAACATATTTTTCCCTGTTCATTTATTAAAGCATTTTGGCTAAATGTTAATGAATAGCAAGCCAATGGAAGCAGTACCTTCACTTTAGAATAAACCCATGTATGTCGAGTGCAGCCGTACCTGGTTTGCATGTATGTGGAATTGTACCTATCCCAGCAGGCTGGTTTCAACGAACAATTCAATAAGCTGAAAAATGTGGGTGCAGGTTTTTCACATTGTTTGAATTTAAAATTATCTCCTTGCGCCTTGAAATGATGCAATATTAATCTTTAGTATTTATTTGTATGTCCCTGTAAGTTTATTTTTTAATGGAAAGGTTCAACAGTCACATGTTATGTTTTGTGGACATGGTATAGCCCTTTATTGTGCATACATCTATTGTATTTGTACACGACTACGACAAGGGAGTAAAGGAATAAATAAACCAATGTCACCCGCAGGGTGACCCGTATCTTGCCAAAAGGTGACCACGTGTGACTTCTTTAAGGTCACACTGAGGTGAACAGAGCTGCTATCCACCAGGAGCGACTCCTTGAGGAATATCTGCCTACGAGAGATTCCGATGAGAATCGTTCTGCAGAGTAACCATGAAAAATATGCTTTTGCCTCATAACGTCACCAAATGACGTCATAATGTCTCAAGCTTGATATATCTGGAAAGCACTCATCAAGGTGTTCAATTTGAGGTACGACACGATATGGTTCCTAAAACTTGAAAATTTGACCTTGGGGTCAAATATTTTTAACCTGAGGTGCTAACCATGAAGGTCAAGGCCAATCACCACCAAAAATTAATCAGCTGAGCGCCAGACCATGAACTATATTCCCATGAAGTTTGAAGGCGATCCGATCAAAATTACTCAAAAATAAGGGTTTCGTCAACTCCCCTGATTTATGACAAAGTGACCTTGACCTTTGACCTTGACCTTCAAAATTGTATGCGCTGAAAGGGACCTCTATAGGCCTCTGATATGCGAAGTTACAAAAATTTCCAATGATAACTGTGCTCTGCAGAGTGATTTATACGTGATTACCGACCAAAAAATAATAAAATAAAAAAAAACATATGAAGGTCAAGGTCAATCGCCACCAAAAATTAATCAGCTGAGCGCCAGACCATGAACTATATTCCCATGAAGTTTGAAGGCGATCCGATCAAAATTACTCAAAAATAAGGGTTTCGTCAACTCCCCTGATTTATGACAAAGTGACCTTGACCTTTGACCTTGACCTTCAAAATTTTATGCGCTGAAAGGGACCTCTATAGGCCTCTGATATGCGAAGTTACAAAAATTTCCAATGATAACTGTGCTCTGCAGAGTGATTTATACGTGATTACAGACCAAAAAATAATAAAATAAAAAAAAACATATGAAGGTCAAGGTCAATCGCCACCAAAAATTAATCAGCTGAGCGCCAGACCATGAACTATATTCCCATGAAGTTTGAAGACGATCCGATCAAAATTACTCAAAAAATAAGGGTTTCGTCGACTCCCCTGATTTGCGCCAAAGTGACCTTGACCTTTGACCTCGACCTTCAAAATTTTGTGCACTGAAAGGGACCTCTATAGGCCTCTGATATGCGAAGTTACAAAAATTTCCGATGATGACTGTGCTCTGCAGAATTTTTTTATACGTGATTACAGACAAAAAAAAAAAACATACAAGCTGACTAACATATCTTGCAAAACTTCGTTTTGGCAAGATAATAATTGCCTCGTGATTATTGTGCATACACGGCTCAGAAGCAGAATTTATTTCCGCGAAACAATCACAGGAACCAAGACGATCAGTGAGATAGCAAACACATGTGCACAATGCATTTGTACGTACTTTATATGGCACGCGACATCTCGAGTCAATCCACCCTGTGCGGTTCTGTATGTGACGTCAACGCTGCGGTTCGCTGAAGTCAACTTTTTTAAGGGGCGGGGCATATCAAGTTGTGAAAAGCACCAGAAATGTTTGAAATATTGGTCTAATTATCCCATTTTTTATTTTAGAAAAGAAACATGGGTGATTTCTTCACGAGGAAGGTCAAGTTAATATATAAATAACCAGAAAGTTTTGAGTGTCATGGGACCTTTAATGCTACAAAAACTCAATTTCTTCTCATCTGTCTCTCTCTCTCTCTAAAACTCCTCTAAACTCTCC
The DNA here is from genome assembly GCF_056783735.1 of Eptatretus burgeri. Classification (NCBI taxonomy): domain Eukaryota; kingdom Metazoa; phylum Chordata; class Myxini; order Myxiniformes; family Myxinidae; genus Eptatretus; species Eptatretus burgeri. The sequence continues at coordinate 105,286,939 of NC_140966.1, read as the reverse complement.
AATCTCCTATGAAAGCTCTACAATTACACCATGTGATACGATAAACCTACTAGGTATCACTCTAGCATCAAATTTATCCTGGAATCCACACATTACACAAATAGATATGTCTGCCTCGAATAAATAAGGAGTCCTGTTCAGATGTCGAAGATTCTTCTCCTCTGAACAGTTTCTCCAACTATATAAAGGATTGATTCGTCCTTGTATAGAGTACCGCTCCCACATCTGGGGAGGTTCCAGCTCCACATACTTACTGGACAGAATTGAATCCAAAGTTATTAGACTTTTCAACTCTTCCAATGTGACCTCAAAACTCGACCCGCTCAAATTACGCCGCATTGTAGGCTCTCTCTCTCTTTTCTGCAAATATTACTTCGATTTCTGCTCACAAGAACTTGCTGCTTGTATACCTCCACCATTAGTGAGACCAAAGAATACTCGACAAGCCACTGGATCACATAATTATTGTGTGGCCATTGGCAACTCAAGGGTGGGCCGTTACGATGTTTGTTTCTTCCGCTCCACTGACAAACTCTGGAACTCTTTACCTTCTCAAGTCCTCCCAAACACTTATGACCTTCTCCTTTTCAAAAATCAGATTTTTTTTACTTCCTCAAATACTCTTAGACTATTCTCTCTTTCCTTACTTTTCTGTCAATGCAGTTCCTTTATTTAAGGCTTGGCCTCGATGAGGACTATTTAGTCCGTGACTGAAGCCTTCAACATAAACAAAATATATAAATATATATTTCCACCAACCTCGAGAAGTTCAGCATGGATGCAACAGATCCCAGCAGCTTTACCCAATTTCAACCGGTTCACCGCAGCCTGTGTTTCCACAAATGAAGGTGGACCACAGTTGATTGGAGGGTCAGCAGTAGGGATAGTAACACTCCTGACATCCAACTCGCCAGCTGGTGGATCAGCCTGGTACAGCTGCTCAAAGTAACCGGCCCAGCGGGCCTTCACTTCGGACTCCTCTGTCAAGAGCCTACCACTCTCCGCTCTTAATGCAGTACACCGATGGATGGGCTTGGAGGAATGCAATGCATGAATTCTCCTGGTAGCAGGACGAGAATCATTTCACCACAGGAGATGCTCTACCCCTCATAGATTCCTGGCACATAGGCCTTCTTGTCCACCCTTAGCAGCACTCAGCTCCAGTCAACCTGTTTGCGAACTCCTCAGCTATCCTCTCATCCTTGAGCTTGTCAACATCCAGCCGAGTCTGGGATTATACCATTCTCCCGGACTTAAGCTGCAACTTCAGAGTTGCTACAACAAGCCTGTGGTCAGTATTGAGGAACTGAGCACTCCGGTAGACCCTGCAGTTCTGGATAATCCTCCAGCCACCTTCAATGAGTATGTGGTCAATCTCCTTTGCCACACCACCAACGTCGGAATACCAAGTCCAGCGAAGAGCGTGTGGGCACTGAAAATCACGAACCAGCCACCATAAGTCCATGACTTCTTGCAAAGTCAAGGAACTTCGTGTTATTCTGGTTTACAGTTCCAGACCCATGGGGACCAACACACATCTCATAACCATCCCTATCAGTTCCAGTTGATGCACCAAAATCCTCCATGATGAGGAGAGTATCTTGCCTGGGGCACTGATCAATCACATACACGAGCGTGGAGCGTGGCATGGAATGCGTCCTTAACTGTGAGATCACTCCCCTCAGTTGGAGCATATACAGACATCAGGGAAATGACACCCAAGGAGTGACGAATCCTTCGTCTCATAAATGCTCGTTGACCGGTGTTACCTCAATTACCATTGGAGTCAGCTTATTGAACACAGCTACAGCAACTCCTTGGGCATGGTAACCATCAGAGTGATGAGACCAATAGTAGGTGTAACCACCCGCCATGATCTCTCCACTATCCGAACCTCAGAGAGTGCTGCAATAGCTATGTTCAAACGCTTGAGCTCAGATGATAACAGAAGACAGATGATCATCCTCTCTTTGAGATAGGGCATTCCAGGCACCCACCCAAAGGGTCCGCTTCAGGTTAACCCAAGGAGACTGCCGTCTGGTGGATGACACCTCAGCACTACTTCGTCACACACCACCGCAATCTTATCCTGGAGGTCTATCCAATGGTTTTCATCCTATCACCAAGGAATGGGGGTCCCAAAGGCTTTGCCCAATCCCATCATCCGGTGAGCTGTCCTGCGGCGGACAGTAGCATCGGAGGTACTCCCATGGAGTGGGTTTTCAGATTTCCTTACATTTGTGGGATTTGTGCAATGAAGTGTTTCACAGTGGCCGGAGTGCAAATCCTGCCACCAACCTCCTCAACAAAAGTAACCCAACTGCAGGAGGACGTCTGCAGACACAGTTTAGCACTAGATATGGATGGCCGTTGGCTCTCAAGGAGCTCCTCGGCCCTTTGACAGGTTTTGTTTTTAGTTCTGCTCGGTGTCCATATCCAAACACCCTCCTCACCAGAAAACCTGGTGGGGGAGACGGTTTAGTCGCCGACAACCAGACCATGAAACAGGTTAGTACAGGTTTACATGGTAACTGTAGCAGGTCACAGATCTAATCTGGCTTGACCTGGCAATAATCCCTTAATGGAATGTTTTGCAGTGGGTATCTTTGCTTGTGGTTGAAACCCTCAGACTAATTGGGAAAGTTTTTATCATTGGCTTGTATCTAAAAGAACTTGTATTGTGGTGGAGACCATCTCATTGAGCTCGATCCATGAATGACTTGCTGCACATCTTTTCCGATTTAGTCCTGGACGGATGTCCTTTTTGTGGTGCATCTGAAACCTGACTTAAGGCTTTTGTTTAATGCAGATGCTTACTTTCCATATTTCAGTTGTTAAACGAAATGTTGAAGAAACTTTTAGTTTACTTTAATTGCACTGTCTTTATTTTTGTGCATAAACCTTGATGTGCTGAAAAAGAAGCAATTTTTGCAATTTAATTTTTTTTTATCTGCACAGGCAAATGGTTATTTATAAAACTCGGAAAGCTAATCTCAAAACGATAGCTGAAAGAGATTATAATTTGATATTGCTGTTTAAGAGCCGTTATATATTCAAATTATGCTCGAGTTTTTGGGGTTTTTTTAAAACTAAAAATGGAAGCCTGTTGCTGCAGTTTGAACAAACATAGGTGGTTAATGATGGAGATTTTGATTGAGCTAGTAGCATTTCTTACAATGGATTCAAAGACGGGATTCATTGGATCCAAATCCGCTGTGAGGCTGTGAGATGCCCACTTGTGCGCCGTGCCCAGGCTGATGACATGATTTCCAAACAGCTGGTGGAGCAAGTCGATGGTTTCACCTGCAGTGTGTGTTGGCCCACCGTCCTGCATGAACCATGCAAGTCTGAGTTGGTTTGGAGATGGTAGTTGACCGAGATCAGTGTCGAACCGGTGTAAGACCTTGCGGTACCGCTTGCCATTGACTCTCACTGTCTTACCATTGGCATCCTCGAACCAATATGGTCCCATGAGTATACCCCATTTGGCATTCAATGCACAGAAGCAAGTGGACTTGGGACCCTTGAGAGACGTCTCAGACACCTCTTCAGGAGGCTCAGCACCCCAGAAGATGTGATTGTTAATAGCCACATTCTTCATCACTGTACTGCAAGGAGTTGATCCAATTTTGGTACCTTTCCATTCGGTCACTGAACCAATCACACATTGTTACTCGGCTTGCCATGTTATTCAGTTAGCTTATGCCTTACAGATATGATGTAAGGGTAGAGCTTGAGCTCAGAAATGAGAATGCACCACATAGAAGATGAGGCTGAGATCGCCAGTTCTCACGAATGCCGATGGTGGGATTTCTTAGGACTTTTGATTGCAGAATCTCTCACAAGATCAATGTTCCCTTGGTCCTTGATAACATTTTGTGAGCGGCCACTGTTGCCTTTGCTTTGATTTTTCATGCTTCCGAGTGCTTAGAAGTGCTCCACAAACTGCTGAATGCTCCCACTGGAGCATTCAGTGGTCCATTACGGGTGTGAACATTGTAATACTGACAGTATTGTTGGTGCATCTGCACGTAAGATTTTTTAAATCTCAAACTACAAAGTCATGATTTTCACTTTTTGTTCCACTGTGAACACCATAGTTAACTTTGGGTCCTCCTGACTACTTGTTGGAAATGGCATACGATCACCACTATAACCTGCAAGAGAGAAGGGTATCATGGAGTACGGTAGTACTCCATATAGAGAGATGATGCTGGGGAAAAATGGCCACCCATTCAAATGTGTACACAATGAATGGCTTTTTTTTAATACTTCCACTTATTGTGGTGGCATGACTTCATGGTTTCAACTGGCTATGATCAACAGTGCATCACCACTGCTACCAATTATGGGGGCACCATTGATGTGATGCTGCTATGGGCACCAGTACGCTGGAACTCATTTCACCAACCTTGGAAGGATGACAGGTTGAGTCAACCCCACCTGGTGTTAATTCAGCAGCTAGACAAGGCTTGAACTCTGGACCCTAAGATCCCAAGCCCAACACCCTAACCACTACGCCAACACCAGGCTTTTATGATAGCCTTATAAACTACTATCGAGTGAAATCACAAGCATTTAAAAGCCATACCTTTTATTCCCAAGCGTTTTCTGAACTTAAAGAACCAAGACTTAAAAAGATGCCAAAATACATCGTGAAAGTACCACATCAAGAAATCGCGAAAATGCAAATTTGTACTTCTTCTTCACATTGTTCCCCTCTAAAATCAATGTAAAACTGTAGCCCGACCTACCCCAATAACTACTGAAGCCATGATGGTGATTCCAACGCGTGGAAGTTACTTCATCTCTGTACTAGTGCACACAACCTAAAATTTTAAAATATATAACACATAAATAATTTTTTTTCCAAAAATAAATCAAACCAGGCCAGGATCTTGGGAGGGAGGAAGATGGATAGTACCATTCCAAAAGTGATACATATCCAAACCATCCCCCAAATCAACTGAAACAAGTATTAAAACAACTTAATAACATGGATGGATTTAATCCATACCAAAATAACAAAATATATAAAACATATAGCTTTTTTTTTCTTTTTTTAAAACAATAATTGCATAATTTTGCATATGTGGCAATCCACATAGTGGACTGAACCAAAAGCTAGGATTGAGGGTGGGGGGGAAGGAGACTTAGAATCTACCATAAGCCAAATTTCATATCATAGATGGATTTAATCCAAACCAAAATAACAAATATATGTGAAACATTAAGCATTTTATTACTAATTTTTTTTTTTTGCATGAACAGGAAAAACAACATTTTTTTTTTTTGTTTCTTGTAGCATTAGAAACGACAGAATAACGGGCTGCTCATATTGATATATATATATATATATATATATATATATATATATATATATATATAGATATATATATATATATATATATATATATATATATATATATATATATATATATATATATATATATATATATATATATATATATATATATATATATATATATATATATATATATATATATATATATATATATATATATATCCACCCACACACACACACACACACACACACACACACACACACACACACACACACACACACACACACACACACACACACACACACACACACACACACACACACACATTATTTGTAATCGGTATTGTTTTTCTGTTATGGTCGAGCTGGATTTTTCACTCCCCCCCTCTACTTTTTCTACTAAAAGATGAAACAGTGTCTCTCTATCTCTATCTCTATCTCTATCTCCTATACTTTAAGAGGTTTGTCTGTGTGTCACCATTTTTCTCAGAGATGGCCAAACAGATATTCGTCAAACCTTCAGATGTTCACCAGTAAGTGTCAGGGAGTGTTTTAGGCAAAAATAAAGTCTTCTTTTTTTTTGGAGTTTTTTCAAAAAATCACTCGATAGTGACTAAGCATTTGTACCTACCTGAAAGTTAATATAAAATGATTCCCGATCCCATTCCTTTGTGTGTGTCGGGAAGCGTTTTCGACCCCACAAAAAAAAATAGAAAAAAAATCCACAATTTGATTTCTTCAAAATGCCAACAGGATTAGCACAGCACCGGGCGATGCCAGGTACCCCTGCTAATATATAATATATGAGGGCTCGTCAATGCACTTTTATGTGAACAAGGATATGAGAAGATAATGGACAAATCAGCAGGCAAGCACTCAGATGGGAAAAGAAAACTGTCATTTTTGCTTCGTCATTCTCCTTCATTCATGGTTTTCATTATTTTACTTTCTCATTGTCAGATTGTAAGATTGTCACTCCTGTATTATTTATTAACCAGTGCGTCATTATTTTCACTTACCAATTGGTAGAGATTATGTTTGACCCAGAATTGCAGTCGTATTTCGCTGCAATGCTCGAGCGGATTATTTTTGTCAGTGCAGGTGTGTTCTTTCGTTGAGCCATATGGCTGCAGCCACCAGTCGTTACACCTCCTTCGCCGCCTCCTCGGCCATTGTTTCTGCTAAAGCCACCCTTTTATAAGTCGCTGTGTCAAAAATTTTGCACGGCACGGCAAGTGTTCATTTCTGCGAGGAATTTTGCATTGCATCTCCAAGAGACAATCGGAGGGTACATCCACAGTGTGGTTGCCTGGCAATGGGTGTTGCATAACAATGCGAAGGGGTTCATTTGAAAGATGGAGCGGTTTTGGCAGAAAGGCAATGGAGTCAATAAATTTTGCTGCCTGGATAATTGCCAAATACGGCCCTGCTCTATAGAGCTTTATTTAAGACTTTGGAGTTCACAAGTGACGTAGATCACTTTTATTCAAGTTGTATCTTGTGTTTCCCAAAAATTTTTGTTCGTTGAAGCAAAACGACGCTAAACTGGTCTTCCCTCCAAAGAGAGCATGATCTTATGGGACATTTTCACAAAAGTGGGTCAGGTAACGGTAAAGACTGTCCGAGAATTTTTATCAAGCATATATTGCCCAAACAGTGCAGAGGCCCTTATGGTGATCCTGCGTTGCTGACATCATTTGAACATTTTTCTAGGCCTTATAAGGGGTTCAAGCACTATTTCGAGAATATCAAAGAAAGTTGATTTTTTTAGTTTGTTCTTTACCGTTACCTGACCCGCTTTTGTGAAAATGTCCCTTATAACGAGAGGTTTGACAGAGCATCATTTTTGAGGAGCACAATCACGTTCACACTCCATCATGCTCCTCATTTTGAGTTTGGGTGCATGAGGGATCGCTCTACTCAAACACTTGGTCATTATCATGGAAATCGAGCAGAGTTCTGCTAAATTGCCCAAACTTCATGGAATCTACCCAACATGAATGAACCGGTAAACACCACCATACATGGCAAGTTGAACGTGATGAAAAACGGGTCGGTAGGAATCGAAAGCGGGTTTTTTATTATTATTTTTTATTATTATTGGACGTGTTTGGAACTTGCAAGTGGAGTGATACTGCTACACAGAATCCTTCAGTTATGGGAAAGTTCATGACGTCACACAGCCAATTGATTCGAGTGAAACCTTGCATGTCGGCGACACGTCACCACAGGTCTCTATCAGTCCGTGCCAATCCAATTGCAAGTGGAATGGAAGTGAAACATTAACAAGGAATAACAAGGAAACTGAACAAAGGAGGAGGCCATTCGGCCCATTATACCTGTGCCAAAACATTGCGTTTTTAGATCCTCCTGGAGGATCTCTAAGTCTTACTCACATTGTTGTTTTTCATCGTCTTCTTGTGGACTTTTTTGTTTCACAGCCTACAGTTTTCATCGAAACTTCCTGAAACTTGGCATATACATGTAAAAATTCCCTGCGCAGATAGTAACCATCTCCGATTTTGAAAATTCCTCCTAGAAAAAAAAGTTATGACGTCAAAATATCTCCGCTAATGGAAATCGCCTAAAAAATTATCTCCGAAACTAGGCAAGATTTTTGAATTCTGTTTGCGGGAATCGAACAGTGCATTAGCAGAGATGAATTGCCGCACATATGATACATCATTATGACGTCATTCCTATTTTTTGACTTTTTGTTTCACAACCCAGAGTTTTCATCGGATCTTCGTGAAACTTGCCATGTATATGCAGAAAGTCCATGCGCAGGCAGTAACCATCTCCGATTTTGGAAATTCTTCCGAAAAAAAAGTTGACGTCATAATATCGCCGCTAATGGAAATCGCCTATACCATTATCTCCGAAACTTGGCAAGCTGTTTGAATTTTGTTTTGCAGGAATCAAGCCGGGCATTAGCACAGATAAATTTATCGCAAACCTGAGACGTCACAATGACGTCACATTCGTTTTTTTCTGACGTCATCATTAAGAGGACGGCGATCTTAGCTCATTTGAGCTTGTTAAAATTAATCGTGCTTTCCCTCCATTACTTGTTTTGACGATACTAAGACGGGACTATGGGTTTTCAGAAACCAAACGGGCCCAACCTGTGAATGTTCAATCCATCATGGCACCCAAACCATGGCCAAGTCTCACCATATTTGAGCCGCTCACAAGAACTTGGCCTCTGGGAGATCTCTGCCACAGATACGTGCGAGTGTACGTTTTCGTTCTGGAAATCTTGGCGCGATCTCACCTGAACTGTGTTTGTTAAGAAATATGATTAATATTTTGTTCAATAATACAACAGTCAGCAACATTTGTTGCCTGGAATGTGGCCCAAGCAGTGTGACCACTCATTTTCATAAATTCCAAGGTGAGCCAATGAAAAAAGCCAAGAATTTACAAGGTTTCGGAAAAGCGATGATAATAGAAAACCAAGATGCCAAGGTGAACAAGGAATAGCCAAGATCTTGTGAAAAAAGCCAAGGAGTTCATAGAATAGAACATTGCGCCCAAGCCATCGGCTATGAGTATAAGAAACACGAAGATGGGAGAGAGATCATTGTCAAAGTTTGGTCAACTCAATGATCTTTTCATATTTGCATTGTTTTATTTCAATAAATACGTAATATCATCTGTCGTGAATGAATACACAAAATTACAGTCACGCAATCACAACAACACACGCATACCATACAAAATTATAGTTCATTAGCAATAAGCATCACAAACATTCTCAGTGTTGAGTAAAAATTTATCTTCACTCCAATCACACTCCCACCCACTCTCCTCAAACTTCAGGAGTGCGATTTGTTTCTCTCCTCAGATTTTCAAATGTGCTTGTCTGCTTTGATTGTCATTCTCCATTCGTGAGCAGCACGTTGCTGCGAGTAGCATGATCGGCTGAGGGTGCGGCTCTGCCACCGATGCAGTGCCCCCTGTAGGTTGTACAGAAATTTGTAATTTGTTCCAAAGTGTCGGAGACAACTCTGCAACTCTTCACGAAGGATGCTGAGTGATCTTGAACATCCACAAATTAATTCCGCTAGATGGGAAGCCAGTGTAATGCTCATCCGATGGGTAGTGCACACATTTTATGACTCGCAGTGCCTGTGAGACACCAGGATGGCAGTTTGTAGCTGGGTGAGTGTGCGTACTCTTGGCCGTCCTACCAGCCCTGGGTTTGATAATTATCTGATTAACAGATTGGCCTCTTCGTGTTCCCTGTGTACTAATGTCTTCTAATGATTCTTAAAATTACACTCCATGTCTTCGCTTCTGCATGTGACGTATGTACGATCTCCACCATGAGCCTTAGATCACTACATAGAGAAAACGACTCCAGAAGCCATCTCTGACCTACCTCAAGTTAGAAAATTGTGCTGACATGTTTTCATCATGGTATAGGAGTTGTCTCGGATGATAACAAGTACATACAGGTGTCTTTTACCATATGTTAGCAAAGGTACACATTCCTAAATATACCTTGGTACTTTTTACATCTTCAGTTATATGAATATTTGAGATGGCCAGCTTAAATTGTTGTTTGATTGTGATCTTCCCGATGTATTGGAGTTTGTTCTGAAGAAGCCATGATTGCAGAGCCAACTGGAGAGTTCATAGAACACCTTACACTGTGCAGTGTTCAGGTATATAGTTCAATTAAAGTAAAATATAGATTCTAAAGATAGTATTAAAAAATTAATTACAGAAGTTTACTGCCATTAACACAGTGTCTTCTACACTACCCTATTTAACACATTTCATTAGTTATTCGTAAGTCTGGTGTTGGCTTTGTGGCTAG
>NC_140966.1:105241809-105271809 GCF_056783735.1 Eptatretus burgeri | reverse complement strand
AGGAACAGAAGGGGAAAGAATCAGCTTGTGTCGAAGATGGGCATAGATGAGCACACGAGGTCGTGATGGGCAGCACATTTGAAATACTGAAGTGAGGAGGATGAATCAACGGGGTGACCCTTCCGCTGTCGGGAGACTAAGGGGACGAATGAACACAACAAAAGCTGTTTTCTAATAATTTGTTACCGTATGTTAAAGTTGGGGTTTGCCGTTGCTCAGTTTATGCTGCGGCCTGCTTCTGAGTCATCATCCCTCGAGTTAAAATTATCCACGAAGTTCCACGAAACGCGCAAACAAAATGCCGTTGCTGAGCTTATTCTGCTTCAGATAGACATGGAAAGTGGATTGTGATATTGTAGAACACATGGTATCTTTTTACAAAAGTTGGCCAATGCTGCAAGAATAGCAAGCTTTATTTATTTATTTGTTTGTTTATTTATTTATTCGTGTGCAGCCTATGACTGCTTGGCTGCATCATTTTCTGGGGGTGCAGCAATGCCACTGATGCAATCGATGCCCTTGTTACCAGAAAACTGATGCACATTTTGCCAACCTCAGAAGGGTGACAGGTGAATCAACCCACCTGGTGTTAATTCAATGGTTAAAAAACAGCGGCTTGAACTCAAAAACCCAAGATCTTAAGCTAGCCAACATCACACGAATGGTGAGCTTAATAAGATATTAATCGATTCATGCACCTGCTGGTATTGATTGACTATGGTATTTGTAATTCGTGCTATGTCCGAAACGTTGGGGGCATTTTGTTCTTTTTATTTATTTATTTATTTATTTGACAATGTTTTGGTTCAAGGATTACCGAAACATTTGTTACTATTTGATAACTTCATATGTGTTGATGTTCGGTAGATTAATGGTGAATATTGAGTTCAGATGTCACTTCAAAAATTTTTCCTGAATGGTGGGTGGAGCTTCCATGAGCCACACCCTTCTGAGGAGGATTGTATTTGTTTGTGATGATAACAGCATCAATGTATAATTTGCAATAGATCTCCACCACCTCTTGATTCCCACCTCCTTAGTGGGTGAGTTGGCTGGGGTGAGTTTTTGGCCCAAATCTTTCACTCACCGGCTGCCCAGACCTGACATTCGACGGGAGGTCGTTTGAGTTGGAATTAGCAATTCGTTAAGAATGTCAGGGATAACTTGTATACTCTTCGCTAAGGACACCGTAGGATCATTAACCTCCACTATCTAACGCTACCAGACTGGACACCTGTTGTAATGTCCCTCCGAGGGAACGGCACACAGTGCCTACGAAACACCATTCCGACCTTTTTAATAGTGAGGTCGGGAATCTGACGCAGGTAAAATATCCCAACGGTAACTGCACTCACTACCTCTGTAACTGGACTTCAATAATTCAGGCAAAATGCCAAATGTCCTGTCTTTCCTCATTGTCAAGCTCCCGTTATGCAAATCCTGGCAGACTTGACCCCTGCGGGGGTTTCATTGGGATTATAAGGGATTGAATGGATTAGCTGAGATTATATTGCAGAAATTTTCAGCAGCTTGAGAATGGCATGTTTTGTCTGATAAATTAATTCTTCCCAACACTGAAAACAGATGCTGGAATTCACAAATTCCTGAGCCAGACTGAAACATTACCTTGTTTTTTTTTTTTAACCCTTTCCAGTCATAAAAACCAATTGATATCTGCATTTTTGGGAACTGCTTCTGCACTCTCTACAGGAGCCCCGCTCGTCCATTTTGTGGCACTTCAGGAGCTGGGGAGGTGACCGTGAAGCGTTTGCGTGAGCTGTCTGATGTGGCTGGACTGATCCATAAGGGTCTCTGTCACCGTGTGGTGGTGATGGCCGGCGCAGGTCTCAGCACCCCCAGCGGGATCCCCGATTTCCGGTCAGTGCTACGTCATGTACACAAAATATGTCACACTTTGGGGGGGAATCACATAGTGTCACAAGAGGTGGGGTAGGGAATCAGTCACAGTCACATGACACCATATTGATCTTCATGGATGCACCTACCTTTGAGTTCCCTTCACCATGACAGCACATGTCAATTTAGAACGACCTTGCTTTTGGTTGAATTAGCAGGGGTGTCAAGAGGGAGTTTCAAGGGGGGTTGTGGCCTCTGGGGCCGGGGTCCGTTGAAGGGCCCGAGCTTCTCCTGTAACTGTAATTTTTAAAACAAATGTAAGAGAGAAAGGGTGCGGGTGGGTACCCTGAGGTTGTTTTCCCTGTGCTGGCTCTCGATGCCCTTCAACTTGAATGTATCTAAAAATGGCAGAGGTTCCGTCCAAATTATTAACTCGAAGCTATGTGAGGGCATTTCCAAAAATAAGAAAGCAGGAAGTTTAACTCGGTGTTTGATAAAATTGGAGGGAGCTGAAGGGCAGCACTGTATCATTGACAGCCGTCGGATTCCACCAATTTTTTTTTCTTTTAAAACCCCAAACAACTTTCAGAATGGAAGCTGATCGAAGTTTGAAAAGGGCAACATTGCTCTCATTCACAGTCATCTTTTTTTTTTTTGATGGTGGGAGTCAAGCGAAGCATCACCATGCAGCATAGGAGGGGGAGGGGATGAGGGGCTCAAAAAAGCACCAAAAAGGTCACGTATTTTGTGTTTTCTTTTTTTTTTTTGTACAGCCCCTTCTGATTTATGATGAGTAATTTCTTGTTTTCACCTTCTCAGTACCTGGTGTTGACTGGGATGGTTTTCCAAAATAAATTAGTTTAAATACCATCATCTATAGCCAAAGAGCCGAGTTTCTTCGGTCTGTAACGCTTGCTACCAACAAGTTTCCGCTGCTGTACAAACGATAATGAGCAAAGAGTTCGTTCTCTAGACAACCTCTGTACGTAAAACAAAGAACCAAAATCGATGATCGAACTCTCAACCCGACCGTGTCTGGAAATCGTGTCGACTACGTCACCACCCCTCAACTTCACCACATGGAGGCCACCATGTTTGTTGGACGTCACCACATGGAGGCCGCCATGTTTGTTGGATGTTACCACATGGAGGCTGCCATGTTTGTTGGACGTCACCACATGGAGGCTGCCATGTTTGTTGGACGTCACCACATGGAGGCCGCCATGTTTGTTGGACATCACCACATGGAGGCCGCCATGTTTGTTGGACGTCACCACATGGAGGCCGCCATGTTTGTTGGACATCACCACATGGAGGCCGCCATGTTTGTTGGACGTCACCACATGGAGGCTGCCATGTTTGTTGGACGTCACCACATGGAGGCCGCCATGTTTGTTGGACGTCACCACATGGAGGCCGCCATGTTTGTTGGACGTCACCACATGGAGGCCGCCATGTTTGTTGGACGTCACCACATGGAGGCCGCCATGTTTGTTGAACGTCACCACATGGAGGCCACCATGTTTGTTGGACGTCACCACATGGAGGCCGCCATGTTTGTTGGACGTCACCACATGGAGGCCGCCATGTTTGTTCGACGTCACCACATGGAGGCCGCCATGTTTGTTGGACGTCACCACATGGAGGCCGCCATGTTTGTTGGACGTCACCACATGGAGGCCGCCATGTTTGTTGGACGTCACCACATGGAGGCCGCCATGTTTGTTGGACGTCACCACATGGAGGCCGCCATGTTTGTTGGACGTCACCACATGGAGGCCGCCATGTTTGTTGGACGTCACCACATGGAGGCCGCCATGTTTGTTGGACGTCACCACATGGAGGCCGCCATGTTTGTTGGACATCACCACATGGAGGCTGCCATGTTTGTTGGACATCACCACATGGAGGCCGCCATGTTTGTTTTTCTTGCATTGTGGGTCGATTCACCAAAATTAAAGGAAAAACGATTTATTTTCATTTTCTGATATCTTTTGTAAACCAGAAACCAATAAAGACAACGAGGATAACAAGGCAGATATAAAAATTAGTTTGCATTAAACGCACGCTCGAGGTCATGCCAGAAACTCACGAGGTTCACGACAGGGGTGATCATCTTCTTTTTCTTCTTTTTCTTCTTTTTCTTCTTTTTCTTCTTTTTCTTCTTTTTCTTCTTTTTCTTCTTCTTCACTCGTATATAGTGCTGACACAATTGTGTGATTTAAAAAAAATTATTTCCGCACATAGTTTTTCAGTTATTTAGTTTTCTCCGGTTCTTCGTTCATTTCTAGGCTTTGCCTGTTTCATCCATCGATAATTCCAGGTGTGTGTGTGTGTGTGTGTGTGTGTGTGTGTGTGTGTGTGTGTGTGTGTGTGTGTGTGTGTGTGTGTGTGTGTGTGTGTGTGTGTGTGTGTGTGTGTCCGCTGTTTCTCGACAACTGCTGTTCCGATCTAATTGAAACTTGCCAGATATATTGCTGGGGACCTGAGGATGTGCCTTTTCAAGGTTTGATATTAATCGGACAAGTGATTCCCAAGTTATGGCCATTTATTTACCAACCAATGACAGGAAGCGTTGATGCGGCCATTTTATATCAACCAATGACAGGAAGCGTTGCTGCGTAGCCGTGGTCGATGGGGAAGAGAAACTCAGCTGCGTTCGCCATTACGGGGTTTTTCTCTTCTCTTCTCTTCTCTTCTCTTCTCTTCTCTTCTCTTCTCTTCTCTTCTTTTCTCTTCGTGTTTTTCCTTGCGAAAAGGCAAAATATGTTGGCGCTAATTGAATAATTGGCCATTAAAAGCCTCCGTATTCTTGCCCTGGACGAGGAAACAAGAAGCGCCGTTTCCTCAGCAATGTTGTGTATGAAGAGGTGCTAACGAGATAAAGGTGTGTACAATGTACATGGAGACTATTTTTATTATTATTTATTTATTGAAGAAAAATTGTTCCAAAAATAATTTATTAAAAAAAGTGCACAACCTTTTTTTTGTTTCCAATTGTCAAAACGCTGTGGCCTTTGGAAGTGTTTAGGAATTCAGCTCTCCTCGACATGCTTGCCAACGAAATACATCTCAATTTGGTGGTAAAAACGATTCACAACGACGGGTTTCCTTATTCATTGCTCTGCAGTCTGCATTCAACCCCTTCATTTGTCATCTCATTGACCTCATTTCATCCATCTATAATTCCAGCAATCTCTGTGTGTGTCTGTGTGTCTGTGTGTCTGTGTGTCTGTGTGTCTGTGTGTCTGTGTGTCTGTGTGTCTGTGTGTCTGTGTGTCTGTGTGTCTGTGTGTCTGTGTGTCTGTGTGTCTGTGTTTCTGTGTGTCTGTGACCGCTGTTTCCTGACAACCACTGGTCTGATCTAAGTGAAACTTGCCAGCTATATTGCTGGGGACCTGAGTATGTGCCTTTTTAAGATTTGATATTAATCGGACAAGTGATTCCCAAGTTATGGCCATTTATTTATCAACCAATGACAGGAACCGTTGATGCGGCCATTTTTTATCAACCAATGACGGGAAGCGTTGCTGCGTAGCCGTGGTCGATGGGGGAAGAGAAACTCAGCCGCGTTCGCCATTTCGGGTCTCTTCTCTTCTCTTCTCTTCTCTTCTCTTCTCTTCTCGTTTTTCCTTGCGAAAAGGCAAAATACGTTGGCGCACATTGAATAATTGGCCATTAAAAGCCTCCGTATTCTTGCCCTGCACGAGGAAGCAAAGAAGAAGCGCCGTTTCCTCAGCGATGTTGTTTATGAAGAGGTGCTAACGAGATAAAGGTGTGTACAATGCACATGGAGACGATTTTTATTATTATTTATTTCTTGAAAAAAAATTGTTCCAAAAATAATTTATCAAAAAAAGTGCACAATTTTTTTTTTTTCTTTCCAATTGTCAAAACGCTGTGGCCTTTGGAAGTGTTAAGGAATTCAGCTCCACTCAACATGCTTGCCAACGAAATACATCTCAATTTGGTGGTAAAAACGATTCACAACGAAGGCTTTCCTTATTCATTGCTCTGCAGTCTGCATTCAACCCCTTCATTTGTCATCTCATTGATCTCAGTTCATCCATCTATAATTCCAGCAATCTCTCTGTGTGTGTCTGTGTGTCTGTGTTTCTGTGTGTCTGTAACCGCTGTTTCCCGACAACCACTGGTCCGTTCTAATTGAAACTTGCCAGCTATTTTGCTGGGGACCTGAGTATGTGCCTTTTCAAGATTTCATATTAATCGGACAAGTTATTCCCAAGTTATGGCCATTTATTTACCAACCAATGACAGGACACGTGCTGCATAGGCGTGGCCAATGCACCATTTAGTTACCAATCACAGGACACGTTGCTGCGTAGGCGTGGCTGCGTAGGCCAGTGCACGGCCGGCCGACGATGACGTCATGTGCCGTGCTGGTTACGATGGGGATCGATCAGTGCCTAAGTTACCGTGGGGTAGGAGTGCCAATGGTAAATGGCAGCAAATGTCATGGCAAGCAAAGACAGGGAGGTAAACTTGATTTTAATTAACTCTGTGTGTAAGTATCACAGCAGTTGTTATTTCAATGCAAGCGATAATTCGTGGAATGATGTGAACATTCCGTACGGGCACGCACTACTTTTGGATACTGATGACTTACTGTATTCTAATAATTTCTCGATTTGTTATCCACATTTATAGATAAACACAATGCCCCAATCCAGTCATCGTTTATGAGAGCGAAGGAATGGCCTGTGTGGGTGTTTGAAAGTTTTTGTTTTTTTTTGCATGTACGGCCACGCACATATGGGCACGCGAGAGCGAAGGAACGGCCTGTGTGGTTGTTGTTTTTGGCACGCGGTTTGAAAGTTTTTTTTTGTATGTACGGCCACACACGTATGGGCACGCACGTACGGCCACACACGTACGGCCATGCGAGAGCGAAGGAACGGCCTGTGTGGTTGTTTCTGGCAAGCGGTTTTAAAGTATGTATGTATATATATATATATATATATATATATATATATATATATATATATATATATATATATATATATATATATATATATATATATATATATATATATATATTTGCACGTACAGCCACGCACGTACGGGCACGTGAAAGCGAAGGAACGGCTTGTGTGGTTGTTGTTTTTGGCACGTGGTTTGAGTTTTTTGCGGGGGGGATTGGGGGGGGGAGGGTTTGCACGTACTGCCACGCATCTACGGGCATGCACTCGTATTACAAATGGTAATAATCCACCACTGGAAAGGTAATAATCCATTTACTTGGTTGAAAAACTCATTTGTTCCTTTAATCAGAAACCTTTAAAAGCCTGTGTTTCAGGAATTGAGGAAGAACAAGCGTGACCTCAACCTTTAACGGAGCCGTTCAAGTGAAAACATTTATTATTATGCCACAGCAGAAACCCTTTACAAGGATACGGGAGGAGCACACAAAACTAAATATATTAATGTAGTAATAATTCTCCAAGCAAAAACAAAAGTACCAGGAAGAAGCACACAAACAACAACAACAACCACAGCCATGGTGGCAACAATTACGTGCTCTAAATTTCTAAAAGATCCATTTTTAACTCACCTGGAATATCGTTCCGGGGAGCTTGTGGGATGCCCGTCCCTCCTTACACAAATACTTTCAACTTCTCTGAAACTACGCCATACGATTTTGATGAAACTTCACCACAACCTTCATTCACCCATGATATACCAAAAAATGTTCATGACGTGAGAAAAATCGGGGTCGAAAGCGGTCTACGGATGGAGTTTATGGGGAATTGCCCCCCTCCAGAGGCATTTCCTTTCTTCTTCGAAAGTACTCACGCATTTTTGATGAAACTTGACCACAACCTTCATCACACATGGTGTACCAAAGTTTGTTCATGATAAGAGAAATCGGGGACTAAAGGCGTGTAAGGGGGGGTTGCCTCCCAAAATATGCGCGTATTTGCTTTCTTTTCCGAAACTACATGCACAATTTTGATGAAACTTGACCACAACCTTCATCACCCGTGATGTACCAAAGTTTGTTCATGACATTAAATAAATCAGGGTCTCAGGTGGTCTACCCAAAATAGCTATTTGCGACAACATTGGTTCTTGGTACGTTTTGATGATACCATCCCACACTGACTTCCTCCTCAGTATCATTATTCTACCACGTGAGCGCCCAGGTGTATTTCCCATATTTTTTTTACGTCGTCCTCTACACTCACAAATACACATGAAATGTGTTTGTGAAGTACAATTTGCTGTCTTTTTATTGAACCCGTCAGTGAAGTGACGGCTAGGCACATCTAGTATCGATGAAATACAAGCCATTGTGGCTGTGATCAGAAGCCAGACGAAGTTTTTGAATTGGACTGTAAATTCAACTTCTGACTGACGGAGCCATTTTGAAAAAAATTACCGACTATCGATAATTATGAGGGTTATGATGATTATGTAAGTTTACAAAGAACTAGACTGAGTGGTGTAATGAATGGTTAGAGCGTCCGTTCTGAGTCTGGGAGGTCGGTAGTTCGAACCCCGGCCGATTTGTACCAAAGACTTTAATAATGTTACGTGCTGCTTCCTTGCTGATGCTCAGTATTCAAAAGGATAGTGTTTGGAGAAACAGTGTTGGGAAGGCAATGGTAACCACCGAGTCGAACCGTTGCCATGAAACTGCCTCGCCAGCACCATATGGTAGATCATATTTTTACAAAGGCAGCATACTTAGACCAAACAAACAATGGAATGCACAAACAGGAAAAGTCAGAAGCGAAAGGAGGGGAAGGAAGGAAGCAAAGTAACCTGCAAGCTTGAGGGTCTGCTTAGGTTGAGTTAATGGGGGTAGAAAAGGTATCGGGTATGGACGGTGGATAAAGTGCTTCTCTGAATTTCTCTGCAATTGTTCATTCTTCAGGAGCCCGACTACAGGCCTTTACGACAACCTGCAAAAGTACAAACTCCCATATCCGGAAGCCGTGTTTGACATCGATTACTTCTTGCAAGACCCGCAGCCATTCTTCGCTCTCGCGCGCGAGCTCTACCCCGGAGAGCGGAGGCCTAACGTGGGACACTACTTCCTGCGGTTGCTGCACGACCACGGCCTTCTGCTCCGCGTTTACACTCAGAACATCGACGGCCTCGAGAGGGGTGAGCCCAAGCACTCCTTTGGCCTTCTCATTGTATTTATGGTGGACAATTGGTATCTGCGGTGATACGGCAGGTTGCAATTTTTTTTTTCCTGGATATATTTGAGTTTCTGCTGAATTTTATTTTCTTGAGTTTCTGCTGAATTAATTTTCTTTGTTTGGTCAGTGTTACACTATTTTGTAAGGCTTTTCATTTATCATCCAAGCTCTGCCCAAAGCCAAACACCTGTTAAAGGCTTTTTACTGTTATGATAATTTTATGCAAAATGATTGCTCACATGTATTAGCATATTATATTAACCCTCGGTAGTATCTTTAGTGCTTTTATCCCAAGCAGCTGGTGTTTCATGTTATCTTTGGATATCTTGGTTTGCAAGATTACAGGCCATTCATATGCACATTGTGTATTGGAAAGAGGATATTCACATTCAAAATCCTTTTCGGGAAATTTTCAGCGTTCAGCAAATCTTCCCTATATTAGCAGACAGAACTGATAAGTTGACATCATCGCGCCTTTCAGTTCAAATTAGCATGAATATGATAAATAATTTTTGCATAACATTTACCTATTTTTACACTCGCTGAAATTTCTGGACACCCTTTTAATTGCAACAAAGCATTAGTTTCATAACTAAGGACTTGAAATCCAAATCTTCAAACCTCGGGTGACATTTCTCAAGCGGGATTGCTCGAGACAAAATGTTTTGTGACATTTGGCATCTTTGCGGAGAACCGAAACGTGGGTGGGGGGCGCACACCGGACGCCAGGTGTTGGTTTAACGGTGAAGGTGGCTGGCTTAACATCCTCGGGTCTTGAGTTCAAGTCCCTTTTCTGTTGAATTAACACCAGGTCGGGTTGACTCAGCCTGTCATCCTTCTTCGGTCGGTGAAATCAGTACCGGTGTATTGGTACCGGTGTATTGCATCAGCGGCACAGCCGTGCCCCCAGCCAATGATGCAACCCGTACCTTTGTGCTGCACAAGGAGGAGGAGGAGGAGGCACACTGGCCTAGTTTGATCCCACGTGATATAAATGCACTTTTCGTACACCAAATTTGGTGGATGTCACCAGTACGCACCAACTGTTGGGTAACAAGAAAAGCTGACCTGTTCTGTTTCATCGTGACAAGTCTCAATGAATAGCATTGGTCAATGGGTAAACGTACTTGCGATGGAGGTTAGTCATGTGCGCGTTCTTTGTGCTTGCCTCAACTACTTTCTTCTACCACGTTGTTTGTTTGTTGACTTTGTATCTTTTGTAATTCAGCTCTTCCATGAGCCTCGACATTATTATCCCCACATTTTTTGAAATAAATAAAATGGGAGGATATTGTAAACGGCTCCGTCTGTCTGTCTGTCCGTCCATTCGTCATGCTATGTCCTCCAAAACAGTTGTGCAGAAATTCACCAAACTCGGTAGAGTTATGACCACCACATGGCAAAACCTGCAATAGCAGTATCATTTTGGCCACGCCCCTGGGCGCCCTGGGGCGGAGTCAAAAAGTTGTTTTTTTTAAATACCCCAAAAATGCAAATACTGGCATTTTTTTTAGTGAAACTTTGTATATGCAATCAACATTGGGGGACGCATGAAATACGTAACGATTTCTTTGGATTTGACCCCCCCCTCCCCCGTTTCATTTCCTAGGGGATGGGGGACTTGTTTTTCAAAACAAAGTAAAGTGTGAAACATGCGGTGAGCGTTTTCAAAATGGAAACAAAATAAAATTTAACTCAAAATTTGATACTTCGTCGATCATGGTGGAACTTTTTGCCGTGTTTCAACTTTTCTCAAGATGGGAAGCGTGGGGGGGGGGGGGGTTCCGATGACGCCCGTCGACTTCGCTCTTGCTTATATTAAGAATAACTTCCTTCTTAAAAAATCCATGATTCTGCAGTTTAAAAATCCCAAACTGTACTT
This sequence comes from Eptatretus burgeri, assembly GCF_056783735.1. Taxonomy (NCBI): domain Eukaryota; kingdom Metazoa; phylum Chordata; class Myxini; order Myxiniformes; family Myxinidae; genus Eptatretus; species Eptatretus burgeri. Next base: position 105,260,901 of record NC_140966.1, on the reverse strand, counting down.
GGGTCATCTTTGTTCACACAGAGTGATCCTCTTTTGCTGTCACTGAGGTCAATAAGCATTCGGCTATTGGGAGAGGTGCTCAATATACAGTAGTTGTCATATTTTCAAATGACGTGATTCTCACGAAGGAGGATTTTGTAAATTCTTTTCTTGGCCTTTGATCTATCTCGAAGGATTGCATTATACAGCTTATGAGGCTGAGAAATGAAACATGACTACCGTAATTTTTTTTAAGTTTCGCACAGGACAATGCCTGTCTGCATGAGATCTCCACATTCTGACCTATAACCCGGTGTGCTCAAGTACAAGTCATCGGTGAGAAGAACTTGCACACATTCATCATCTCCTTTGCACCTTCAGGATCAAACTCCATGCCCACTGTTACTCCGTTGTTTGAATATCATTGAGGATAGTTCAAGGTACCTTGACATGACTAACAAGGACTTCGGGAGATATCATAATAGTCCGGTGTCACGTCCATCCGAGAGACGGCGCACGTATTGATGTCTCGCCCTCCCTGCGAAACACCAGGATGACAGTTTATAGTTGAGTCGGGATTCGAACCCTGGCTAGACGGCTTGGAGGCGATGTGCATACCACCGGGTCATCCTGCCAGCCATAACGAGGACATGAGGACATTAAGAGATATAAATGTACCTTGATGTGATTGCCAATGACTTCAGGAAACATCAATGGACATTTACTTGACTAATAAGGACATTGCGCAATACGAATGCCCCTTTACAAGAAATGCCAAGGACATGAACAGTCTTGTGTTCACCATTGATAAAGTTAAGATGACTAAATAAGTTAACAAATTAAGGATGTTAGGAATCCTCAAGAGAGGAAGTTGTCCATTTTACAAGGTTTGCTGTGACAGATTTATTGCTCAAAGGGTCATAAAGTCTTTACCGCATGTTTAACATGTAAGCGTTTACAACACAACCTGAACTTGCACAGCCAACAACATTTGACGTTCTATGAGTTGGGCTGGAGAGTTTTGATTTGACTAGTAACCATGGCAACGGCTGCTTTGCTTTGACCGATTCGGCAAAGAAAACTTCCGTCGTGTCGGTGTCGAACATCAGGCATTCCAGGCTGTCTCCATGGCCTTCGTGTGCGTGTGTGCAGTGGCTGGGCTGCCGACGGATAAGCTGGTGGAGGCCCACGGTTCCTTCTCCACTGCTTTGTGCACCCGCTGCAGCCGGGAACATTGTGGTGATGACGTCAAAGTGAGCATTGTGGTGATGTCACAGTGGATGATGATACAAACAATGAGCAATTCACCAGTTAATGCAAGGTATGCATTGGAGGGACGTCAGTGTGAGCACCGAAGTGATGACGTCAGAGTAAGAATGGTGGTGATTACATCGCAGTAAGAAGATTCCAATGTGGAAAGAAAATCGTAGGAACAATGAGCTGGTACTACTCACACCATGTGATGTAATGTTGCTTTTCAAGCTGTTCATGTCATCATAGTCTCAGGGTATGGAAAGTGGGTTTGGGGGAGGATAGGAGAGGGGGGGGAGATGGGAGAGGGGAGTGGACGAGGTATGGTAATTGCTCAGGTATAAACATTTGACAAAAACATAATTTTGGAATCTTTATGGAATGATTATATTTAAAAGGAATGGATTCTCCAAAAGTACCTCAATGGATATTAAAATAAAATAATAACTTAAAAATTTATTAATCGAAGTGTTTCTTCTCGAGTCGATAACAATTTGATTTCATTGTGTTCATAACAAATAATATAATCATCTCCATTTTATATTCTGTTCCATCATCTGGTTCTCACCTTCATATTGGTTCCTTACCAATCTGAACCTCCTCAAAGAAGTTCCATACTAATCCAACACATCCGAACCTCCTCAAAGAAGTTCCATAATAATCCAACACATCCGAACCTCCTCAAAGAAGTTCCATACTAATCCGAACCTCCTCAAAGAAGTTCCATACTAATCCAAACCTCCTCAAAGAAGTTCCTCAAAGAAGTTCCATACTAATCCCACACATCCGAACCTCCTCAAATAAGTTCCATACTAATCCCACACATCCGAACCTCTTCAAAGAAGTTCCATACTAATCCAACACATCCGAACCTCCGCAAAGAAGTTCCATAATAATCCAACACATCCGAACCTCCTCAAAGAAGTTCCATACTATTCCAACACATCCGAACCTCCTCAAAGAAGTTCCATAATAATCTAACACATCCGAACCTCCTCAAAGAAGTTCCATACTATTCCAACACATCCGAACCTCCTCAAAGAAGTTCCATACTATTCCAACACATCCGAACCTCGTCAAAGAAGTTCCATACTAATCCCACACATCCAAACCTTCTCAAAGAAGTTCCATAATAATTGTACACATCCAAGCCTCCTCTAATAAGTTCTACACTATTCCTGTCCTCCAGATGTGAGTGTAATCGTCCACATGTGCTGACACATGCATGTGCGTGTAATCCTCCACATGTGCTGACACATGCATGTGCGTGTAATCTTCCACATGTGCTGACACATGCATGTGCATGTAATCCTCCACATGTGCTGACACATGAATGTGCGTGTAATCCTCCACATGTGCTGACAGATGCATGTGCGTGTAATCCTTTGCATGTGCTAAAAACATACATGTACTTGTAATCCTTCACATGTGCTAAAAACATGCATGTACATGTAATCCTTCACATGTGCTAAAAACATACATGTACATGTAATCCTTCGCATGTGGTAAAAACATGCGTGTACATGTAATCCTTCGCATGTGCTAAAAACATGCATGTACATGTAATCCTTCACATGTGCTAAAAACATGCATGTACATGTAATCCTTCACATGTGCTAAAAACATGCATGTACATGTAATCCTTCACATGTGCTAAAAACATGCATGTACATGTAATCCTTCACATGTGCTGAAACATGCATGTGTGTGATCTTTCACATGTGATGAAAACATACATGTAATCCTCCACATGTTTTGAAAACATGCATGTACATGTAATCCTTCACACATGGTGAAAACATGCATGTACATGTAATCTTTCACATGTGATGAAAACATGCATGTACATGTAATCCTTCACATGTGCTAAAAACATGCATGTACATGTAATCCTTCACATGTGCTGACACATGCATGTGTGTGATCTTTCACATGTGATGAAAACATACATGTACATGTAATCCTACACATGTGTTGAAAACAAGCATGTACATCTAATCCTTCACATGTGCTAAAAACATGCATGTACATGTAATCCTTTGCATGTGCTAAAAACATGCATGTACATGTAATCCTTCACATGTGCTAAAAACATGCATGCACATGTAATCCTTCACATGTGCTGAAACATGCATGTGTGTAATCTTTCGTATGTGCTGAAAACATGCATGTACATATAATCCTTCACATGTGCTAAAAACATGCATGTACATGTAATCCTTCGCATGTGCTAAAAACATGCATGTACATGTAATCCTTCACATGTGCTGAAACATGCATGTGTGTAATCCTTCACATGTGCTGAAACATGCATGTGTGTGATCTTTCACATGTGATGAAAACATACATGTACATGTAATCCTACACATGTGTTGAAAACATGCATGTACATGTAATCCTTCACACATGGTGAAAACATACATGTACATGTAATCTTTCACATGTGATGAACACATACATGTAATATAATCCTACACATGTATTGAAAACATGCATGTACATGTAATCTTTCACACGTGTTAAAAACATGCATGTACATGTAATCCTTCGCGTGTGCTAAAAACATGCATGTACATGTAGTCCTTCGCATGTGCTAAAAACATGCATGTACATGTAATCCTTCACATGTGCTGAAACATGTGTGTGATCTTTCACATGTGATGAAAATGTACATGTAATACTACACATGTGTTCAAAACATGCATGTACATGTAATCTTTTACACATGGTGAAAACATGCATGTACATGTAATCTTTCACATGTGATGAAAACATACATATACATATAATCCAACACATGTGTTGAAAACATACATGTACATGTAATCCTACACATGTGTTGAAAACATGCATGTACATGTAATCCTTTACACATGGTGAAAACCTGCATGCACATGTAATCCTTCGCATGTGCTGAAACGTGCATGTGTGTAATATTTCATATGTGCTAAAAACATGCATGTACACGTAATCTTTCACATGTGCTAAAAACATACATGAACATGTAATCCTTCGCATGTGCTAAAAACATACATGAACATGTAATCCTTCGCATGTGTTAAAAACATGCAAGCACATGTAATCCTTCACATGTGCTGAAACGTGCATGTCTGTAATCTTTCGTATGTGCTAAAAACATGCATGTGCACGTAATCTTTCGCATGTGCTAAAAACATGCATGTACATGTAATCCTTCACATGTGATGAAAACATGCATGTACATGTAATCCTTCACATGTGATGAAAACATGCATGTACATGTAATCCTTCACATGTGATGAAAACAAGCATGTACATGTAATCTTTCACATGTGATGAAAACATGCATCTACATGTAATTCTTCACATGTGCTGAAAACATGCATGTACATGTAATCTTTCACATCTGATGAAAACATACATGTACATGTAATCCTACACATGTTTTGAAAACATGCATGTACATGTAATCCTTCACACATGGTGAAAACATGCATGCACATGTAATCCTTCACATGTGCTGAAACGTGCATGTGTGTAATATTTCGTATGTGCTGAAAACATGCATGTACATGTTGTCCTTCACATGTGCTAAAAACCTGCATGTACATGTAATCCTTCGCATGTGCTAAACACATGCATGTGCATGTAATCCTTCACATGTGCTGAAACATGCATGTGTGTGATCTTTCACATGTGATGAAAACATACATGTACATGTAATCCTACACATGTGATGAAAACAAGCATGTACATGTAATCATTTCGTTTATATGTTCCCATTAAATGTCTCATTAAGCATGTCATGGACTTTGACGTGTCGTCAAGGCCTCAGTCACATTTGCTCTACGGTGAGGATACGGTGGCCATACGCCCTCTGAATTGACAGAAACGTGTGGCGGCCGCAGAGAAACTGAGGTGGCCTCAGGGAGGCCCTACGCCGTTTGGCTATATTTTACAGGTCGTAGGGTCGCGGTGGAATGAAATCACGGAGTTATAACTTTTTTTCATTTCTACGCTCGCCGTAGCAATTAGACAAGCCAAGCTATGACGTAGATGTGTTCCACGTCGACCGTACATAGGGCGTGCGGTGGGCTTGCGTTTTCCGTGCAGCTGCCGTAAGCTCTTCTCAATGAAAAATGAATTTTCCCAACCCCCGAAAAATTACAGCACCCCCACGTTTTTGGTCTCCACAATTTACACCAAACTGCCAACTACAATTATGAGTACATCATCACACATACATGTACACACACACAGGATGCCAACTTACTTGGCAAAGAAATCACCCCGAAGTTGGTTTCCATCTCAGATGACGAACATTATTTCCCCATTTTTTTTTCCTTCCGGCATCTGCAGTGAATCTTTATCTTTTTGAAATCCTTCAATGATCGATTGGTGCATCCAATGATGCAGCATCCTGACATTTAAAAAAGAATGATGAGCTCTTGTGTGCTCATTCAATAAACGATCAATGGAAACAAAATGGTGCCCATGACCCATGTGACCAGAAAATTTTGGGCCATGCCACGTCCCTACTCCTTATTATATAGGGACTCTACTCCAACGCCCTCCCCCGCTCCCCACACCCCAGCCCCTCTCCACCCCAACAGTGAATTCCGTTGATGAGTATGTGCCACTTCTTGTTTGACAGAGCGTCATCATGGCTGGTGAGATCCCTCGTTGCAAGACTTGCCAAGGTATTGTCAAGCCTGACATCGTGTTTTTTGGTGAGGAACTTCCAAAACGTTTCCATCTTTACCAAGTGGACTTCCCATCAGCTGATCTGCTCCTTGTGATGGGGACGTCACTGGAGGTATGTCAGCATGTCATGATCTATCAACAACTCTCATGAAAGTTATGATTAGGATGTGCCTCATCATTATGCCAAAGCCATTTGCTTTTGTTGTACTCGAGTAGTTAAGGTTAGGGGGTCATATATCTATTCCGTATGAAAAAGAGAATAACGAGAAATTTTAAATCCTCCCCCTTTTCTACTCAGCCCTCCCTTGTAGGCAGCATGTAGTTATTGGTTCCATCGTACAAGGTACGTGTTGCAACTTTATTTGCACAATTTAATACCACAATGCCATAGCAACTGCAACTAGAATGGCACTTGGTAGAGTCCGCCAAGCTGAACAGTTTACATTTTGTTTCTCGGTCATCGGCCGGACTTGCATCCGTACCTGAACCAGAATCTAATTGACTTGTTCTTGTCACCTACCCAACTCTTCCACAAAGTTTTGTCATAATCCATTCATAACTTTTTGAGATATCTTGCACACAAGCAAACAAACAAGCAAACAGAGAGAAAGGGATGAAAACATAGCCTCCTTCACCTTCGGAGGCGGAGGTAAAAACAATAATAAATAAATAAATATTGCATGAGAACTTGGCACTGAGAAGTGAAGTGCGAGACCAACATAATCAGAGCACACATTATATAGTGATACTCTTGCCAAATATACAGGGTGTCCCAAAAAGATGTACTCACATTTTGGCTCCTCATAACTCATTGAATTTTTCATTTATTTTCAGATCAAATTGACCCTAATAATAACCGGGCGTAGTGGCGTGCGCCTGTAATCCGGCGACTTGGAGGCTTGGGTTGGAGGATCGCTTGAGGATGGGAGCTCTGCGCTGGGCCGTGTTATGAGAGGGTGTAGGGCAGCCCGGAATCATGGCGAAACTTAGTCCTTATACCTGTGTCGTAAGAGGCGACCAGGGTTGCGGCAGGAAGGGCATCCGGCGTAAAACCTATGCCAAATCAGTATGCGGATCATAACGGATGATCCGCTGTGGCGACCCATAACGGGAGCAGCCGAAAGAAGAAGAAGAAGATTGACCCTAATAATGGCAGAAGTACGACTAGGTTTTGAAGAAACAAAATTTATCATAAAGTGCTACTGGAAGCATGAAAACATCATGGAAGTGCAAAGACAATTTAGAAGACATTTTCACAAAGATCCACCAAAGCGACGCACCATTGCTCGCATCCGAGATAAGTTTCAAACAGATGGAACTGTGCATGACGTCCATAAGGAGCGTTCAGGAAGACCACGGTCATCAACCAACCCCGCAAAGGAAAATCAATTGCTGGAAACCCTCCACCGATCCCCACGGAAATCCGTACGACAAATGTCTCGTGAGGCAGGAATCCCAAAATCAAGCGCCCATCGCATTTTGAAGCGAATTAGTTGGAAAAGTTACATTCCAAAATTAATCCACCCTCTAAATGAAGACGATCCTGACTGGAGAGCTGAATTTTGTGAGTGGTACTTGGGCAAATGTGAAGAAGATGCAGCATTTCCATCCAAAATTGTTTGGAGCGATGAGGCCAGCTTCAAGTTAAATGGCTCAATTAACCGACACAATTGCATGAACTGGGCTCCTGAAAATCTGCATGTTACTATGGAACACCAGTTAAACTTACCAGCAGTTACTGTGTGGTGTGGGATATCAGCATTGGGCATCCTAGGGCCATTCTTTTTTGACCAAACTGTCACTGGGGATGTTTACTTAAACTTGCTGCAGGAATCCGTCAGTCCACGTGTCGAAGAGATATTTGGTGACGAAGAGATTTACTTTCAGAAAGATGGAGCACCTCCCCACTACCACCGTGATGTAAGGGCCTATCTCGAAGCAACTTTTCCGAACAGATGGATTGGGTGAAGAGGTAGTGTTGAATTCTCTGTGCGTTCCCCAGACCTCACTCCAATGGACTTCTTTTTATGGGGATATCTCAAAGATAAGGTTTACGGCTCAAAACCAGCAACAGTCGATGAGCTGAAAGAGGAAATTGAAAGACAATGTCTTACAGTTCCAAATGAAATGACTTGTAACGCTGTTGAATCCATTGGTCCGCGTTATCGGCTGTGTTTGGAACGTGATGGTCATCAGTTTGAACATTTGTAAACATGCATTTATCCATTTATACATGTAACCATTAATCTTGTTTCTAAGTCAATAAACAACACATTTATTATCATTTATAGAGTGAGTACTTTTTTGGGGACACCCTGTATTAATATTGCTTTTTGTTTTTTAATACGACATTGAGGCTTATGGAACATCGAGGTGACAGAGGGGGTTAGAAAGGCAGTGTACTGATTGTAGGGCAACAGTTGGACAAAAGCAAGGGAATGAATCCACAAACAGGAGAAAAGAGGACAGTCGGAAGCACAGTGCGCTGTAAGTCTGGATTTTGAAATTTAACCAGGATGGGGTTATTAGAATAACACCTTTGTACTGCAGTTTGTGGCGAGGGTCAGAGGACTGTGAGAGCAGAGTGAGCTGCATCAGAAGAAAGTCGATGAAGAAAAAAAAAAAAGCAGAGGCCATAGACCTGTCTGTGATGTGACAGCCACAGCCCTTGTGCTTCAATGTCATCATGAGAGATGCCAATGATGTTGAGAGCGTAAAGATTGTGCAGAATCCATGAGAGAGAGAGAGAGAGAGAGAGAGAGAGAGAGAGAGAGAGAGAGAGAGAGAGAGAGAGAGAGCGGGAGAGAGGGAGAGAGAGAGAGAGAGGGAGAGAGAGAGAGAGAGAGAGAGATTGTGATGCTGGGGCACCAGCCCATGGCAGAGAGCAATACTTCATTGACTTCGACATGGTCCTTATTGGTTGAGTAGTCCTGAATTGTTTATTTTTTTTGCAAGGAATAATGGACGATCCTCAGTTTGCGGCTGGCTTTGGAGGCCATCTATGCTATTGGTCATCCCAGGAGAGGTCTTAGCTGATGGGGAGGCTGAGAAGTTCAGGAGACTGAACCTTTTCCAATGGCTGATGAGAGAGAGAGAGAGAGAGAGAGAGAGAGAGAGAGAAAGAGAGAGAGAAAGAGAGAGAGAAAGAGAGAGAGAGAGAGAGAGAGAGAGAGAGAGAGAGAGAGAGAGATAGAGAGAGATAGAGAGAGATAGAGAGAGATAGAGAGAGATAGAGAGAGATAGAGAGAGATAGAGAGATATATATATATATATATATCTATATATATATATATATATATATATATATATATATATATATATATATATATATATATATATATACATATATATACAGTCAGACAGACAGACGAGTTTGTTTGATTGTCCTTCTGGAGCGACAGGGTGAGACAGTGAGAATCGTCAGGGTTGAAAGATGTGTACGCATTTAAACTTCCTGTTATGTTATTTATAATGCTATTGTTTGAAAAATAAGGCTCATACATATTTATTTTGTAATAAATCACCAAGAAACAGAATCCAAGATACAAGCAAAGTACAGATGTTGCCCCAGTGCAGCATATTATACAGTGTGGTCTCCAGACTCGTACTTCCGTGTGCGGCACTATTATTGATATAACTCGGCTGTCTGGATGCAAGGTATGGGACAGAGAAAACAAAACTCAATGTATAGGGATGAAAAAAAATTCCACCTCCCTTATGCCCCCTCCTCCATCGTCCTTTCCCCCACCCGTCCCCGTATCTCTGACAGTAAGTACTAAATCGACAGCTTCTAACACTGTCCTCTCATTTTGTAGGTAGAGCCATTTGGCAGCTTGGTGCACGCAATACGGCCTGGGATCCCACGGGTTCTATTCAATCGGCATGCCGTTGGTCCATTTGCACACCCTATTCTAGCACCTTCAGACCTTGTGGAGCTTGGAGAGCTCGTCCCCCGGGTGGAAGCTTTCGTTGCTAAGCTCGGATGGCAGGTCGAGCTTTCGGAGCTAATCAAAGATGAGACTGCAAAGGTGAGACATTTGTATTTGACTTGTCCTTAGGTTAACCTCTCCTTCGATGTCCTTTCAGAATTTTCGTCTCTCCACCTTGTCATCTGACTTTCTCATATTCTCAGTCAAAGCTAGAATGCCACTCGGTAGAGCGCACACCTCCGCCAGACTGAACAGTTTACGTTTTGTATCCCACTGATAGGCCGGATGTACATTTGAACAAAAATCAGCTTGCTCTTGTCACCTACCCAACTCATCCACCAAGTTTTTTTTTTTTTTTTTTTTTCCATAATCCATCCACAACGTTTTGAAATATTGTGCTATATATCTTTTTGGCCCTCTATCTCAGTGGTGAAGAATCACTTAAAAAAAAAATTAAATTTTCATGATATACGGATGTTTGGTGAGAAGTTCAAGAACAATCTGAAACTCGTGGTTTTTATTTTCTTCCTTGCGGAGTTTGGACCCTGAACCTTCACAGCACCATTTGAATTTCTTCTCGCTTCTTTTATCGGCAGTTGATGCCGAAGTGCTTATTATCTTCTTTTCAAATCTCATCTCATTTCTGGATTGCCTTTCAATCCTGCTCAGCCTTTTGTCTTGCTGAAAGCACTTAAGAAGGGCATTCATCAGTTCCCGTTGAAGATTCCCTCATTTTGGGCTGTGTTGATAATATGTGTATAATCTCTTTTTGCAAGTGCTGACTAAAGATTACAAAGGACTTCCCATTGCAGACAGGCCGGTGGTCACATTGTCTACTACCACCGCCATTCTGGTCTTGCACCCTCCGCTCTCTCCGTGCTTTGTCCTTCCCTAGGTTTCTGCACGGTGCACATGGTCCCCCCATCAACCCCTTTCTGGTGAAGCTCCCAAACTGCAGAATTACTGCTCATCTACACTCATTCGTTCCTCTGTTTTTTTGTTCCACCTGTGGAATCAACTTCCACACTCTCTTCAATCTCATTCTTCCCTCCTGATCTTCAAGACAGCTGTTTATCTCCATATCAGATCATCCCCAATCCAAAACCACGATCCTTTCTACCCGGATCCCTCCTGCACCCTCACCTTCAAAATTTACAGTTTTCCCTACCTGAAAGTTTCCTTCTGTATCCATCTTGTCTACCCTGTACATCATCCCCATCCCTTCATCCCTCCCCACACGCATTGTTTGTCCAAGTCTCCCGGCTCTACTTGCCCGCTACCATGCTGTTGGCATTTTCCCCCTCTTTCTGCTTTTTCCTTTTGTTCTTTTACATCCTGATATGTTCAGTGTTGTTGCCCTTCCATGAGCCTTGACTATGTATCCAACAAAAAAAAAGTTGTACATAAAACGTCCTTCAGTCAACTAAGAATGAGTTTAGTTTGGAAATGATCAACGGGAGTTTGAGAGGATGACAATTTCAGGAAAGGATGATGTTGAGAGTCGGAAACGAGAAAGGATGAGGATGATGTTAAGATCGTTTTGTTTTGGGCAGGGCGGATTTTTAATTAAAGATTGGCAGCGCTGCAACATTTCTTTAAATTTGTGGATTTTATGGCTCATGAATACTAAAGGAGGCCCGTACTCTTGACCGAGCTTCGGGCCATTCACGACAATTCGAGAAACGTTTCGAGGCTGCAACCAATCGTGAACAGATCCCATTCCACGTTAACGTGTCAAAATTCACCATCGGTTTGACTTCCGGTCGTATCGGTTTTGATTCAGAATAATCCACCATAATATGGCTGCATTTCCCAATCTTGAACAGAATAGTGGCCGAGTGAAGGTGTACTCTATAAGCTGGGAATGATGGTGGTCTAGTCGTGAGGATGCTGGACTGGCATCCCAGAGGTTGCTGGTTCAAACACGGCTGAATGCACCCAATTTACGGATTTGGATTCTAAGCTTCTGGAAGCAAAATTACCATGTCTCTATCAATTGTCCTTAAAAATTCATTTGTCTTGTTGATGACCTTCAGGGAGGGGGTAATCTGCGAATTCTGCCTGCTTTGGTCGACAAGTGATGCCAGTGCACCTCTTGCGGTTGAGGTTTAATATCTTCAGCGCGACTTTGGTTGGGCAATACAATGCTACTTACGAAAAGGTAGTGCTCCCTAAAATCCCCATTATGTAAATATGAAAATAAAATTCACCAAGGTAAGGCTCATGAATTCCTCATTGAACCTTTTATGAGATTACATGCTTCTTTGTTCTTGCCCATAGCTAAAACACCCTGGCACACACTATCAGTAAGGTACGAGAAGTTGACCATTGATCACCATCAAAGTGATTTTGCATGACGAAGGGGTTTGAGCAGTTGATCTTTGACAAGCTTAGACAGGTGGTTGTACAATAGAGGTAATTTTCAACCAATAAGATCTAGCCAAGCTTGTGCTACATGCACCACAGGCCTTGACTCTTCAGCATCTTTTCAATTGCGTATTGTCCGTGGCCTGTTTAATGCAAATCTTCTCTCACTTCTCATCCTGAGCCATCGGATATTCCTGATGGAGGTCACAAAGGCCAGCCACGTGCTTTTTAGCCAGAGAAGAATGCCGTGATGATGGAAATGTCTGTGTGACTTTCAGTCACTTTCAGTCTATTACCCACCATTTCACGTCGGCCTACCGCTGCCCTCAGAAGACTGGCTCGAGTAAATAGTGGACACATAGAAATTTGAAATGTTAACCGAAGATGACGTTAGTGTAGCCTTTCTAATGACAGAAAACTTGGTGTAATTTAATCATTACGTCTGCCACCGAAGGTGGACGGAGATCATGTTTTCACCCCTGTTTGTCTGTTTGTCTGTTTGTGAGCAGGATGTCTCAAAAAGTGATGGACGGATTCACACGAAATTTTTTGGACAGGGACGAATTGATTTGATGCAGATCCGTCCTATCAGTGGGCTACGAAACGTTAAGTGCATGTTCAGCCTGGCGGGGGTGTGCGCTCGACCGTGTGCCATTTTAGTTGAAGTTTGTTACGAAATGTTTTCTTGTTTTATGATGATAAATCTTCCCTTTCACACAGCTGGACACATTATCAGAAGGCTGAATCAAGTTCACGCTTCTTAGAGCAGGGTACGAATCCGACATCGCAGGTGGAACTTCATGGAAGTGACTATTCCACATAATTTTTGTTGAACATGTTTGTATAAGATGTCTGGAGGATATTTATCAATATCATTATTTTCTCTTCCTTTTGTTTTCTTCCTTCTGGGGTAGGATTTCTTTTGAGGTATGCGAGACGAGTCCAAGGGATTGTGCTCAAAAGTAATGCCGATGAATTCTGTTGTGAATTTGCTCGCAATGGTCCAAGGTGGGATGTAGTGCACGGAGGCTTTCCGCGAACCCTCGCCATAGCGTTAATGGCGAGCACACGGCCGCGATAATGAGCGCGTGCGCCTAATTAAGCCGTCGTTGAACGGCATTCCGCACCGGCCTGCCTCGTTGCTTGGCGTTTTGGTGGTATCTCGAGGTGTGTAACACAGCTGTAACGGTACTAATGGTTCGGTTGAATAAAAGCATTTATTTATTATCACCGTACCGTCTCTAATGAGAGCTACTCGCTCTTGTTAGTGTGCTGAGCCCAGCAGGTTTCACATAATAACTGCCTTCAAACGTGATGTGAAATAACGTCTGAGGATTTGTTCCATGCCCAATAGAGTGTGACCTTTGGGTCTTATGCGAAGCCTGATTTTCGAGGTGCTGAAGTTCATTTTGTATAAGGGAATCAAAACAGGTGGTTGAGACAGTCGATACCTACCAGGACTTGCATCTATTTTATTTTTATTTTTTTTTGGTTTACAAAAATTCAACAGGCAGGTGCAGAGGAGGTGCACTTACCTTTAAGCTGTCTAGTTTGGGTTCGATTCCCAACTACAAATTGTCAGGTTGGTGCTTCACCAGTGAGGCGTTGATCCCAAAAGTGTGCCGTCACTCAGATTGACGTTAAGTTTGGTGTCCCGTCTGCCAGAATTCATTGATAGACATTAAAGAAAGAGTAACCTGAACAAATGATAAATTCCTACCCTCACTGACTGCTGGAAACTGACACATTGATCCTTCGCCCTGCCTGAGACACACCAGGATGACACTGTATCACGGGGTCGAGGTTCAACCCAGGTTAGACAGCTGAGAGGTGAGTGCGCGTACCTCGAGGTATTGGTGACCAAAGCTACAAAGAGAAATTCCCTAAAAATTATTAATCCGCATGCATTACTTTTTTTTTTAAATGTTTCGTCCTTTTTAATAAACACAAGTCTCGGCCAAATGCAATGAAATGGACATCACGAGGCAATTGACCTGAATTTGCATGCTTCAACTTGCATTCGGAAGAGTGCGTGCATTCTCGTAGTCTCCTTCAAGGTGCATTCTCGTAGTCATGCCAAGGTCCTGCTCACACACCTCACATTGCCTGCCACAAATCGATTAATTGAAAACATCATCTTGAGGTTGATGAATAAGTTTCTATGTACTTTTGATTGAAGGCAATAAAAGTTGACATTGAAATTAATAACACCTTTGAAGTGTCATGCTCAATAACTGAACGATTCATTTGTGTATAAGTATTATTCTAGACATGTCTATATCCACTTTGTATTCTGCATTGATATACTATGAGGGTAGATCAGGGTTAATGTGGGCTCTCGGCCTAGCCATAGCTGTCGCCGCAGACCAACCCTATCCGTGGGTTGGCCGAGCCATACATGGTTAACCACTGGGTCGTTGTGTGCCTTGTACCACCGGCCCAGCAATTTCAGTGAGCATCATGCCCTGTAATGTTCTGGGCAGATGTTCTTGCCCACCATGCCAGTTGTGCACATCCGATGAACTCTATCTGGGCACTGGGTCCACATTCATCGCAGGGGACCACAGGTGAACCAATATTGGGATGGTTCACGGCCCCAAACTGCCACAGACGTCCACTCCGGTGGTCTGGAGCTTCAGTCAATCGCCTCTGCACCGTGGTGGTCAACACCTGAAATGCGTTAGAGTGTGGAGGAGTGGGGGGGGGGGAGAGAGGGAAACCCTGGCAGGGAAGACGTCGAGCCGGCATCGACCCCTCCCCATTGCTCCACCTTTTTTCAGTGGGGAAAATCACAGGGAAGTTCATGGAACTTCACCTATTTCTTGTGGTATCCCTTGCCACATCTACTCGCTTGTCCCATCAACGTGGTAGCACCTTGAAGTCATCCTCCGAGAAATCTTCAGGATGTGGATGCAGCCATTCCAGGATGTCACTCAAGCAATTTCTTATCCAGCTTTTTTTATTCACAAGTAAAATCTCAAAGCATTTTACAAAGAAAGAAAAGTTAATAAGAATGATGATTAAGAAAAAGCAAATGTAAAAAGACTGGATTTAAATAGAGATTTTAAAACCGTAATTGATGACGTTGTGAATTTTAAAAGGCCAGCGGGTTCTCATGTTGAGGAGCATATTGGAAGAATGTCTTCATACTCATGCAAGGAACTTCCATGAGATTCCCATTGTTAGATCGCAGATTTCTTGTTTGGGTGTACGATGTGAATAGGTCAAATGTAGACAGGAACCAACTTAAGTTGGGCTTTAAAGATTTTAAAAATCAAATCAATGTATTGGTGAAAAGGAAGTCGATGAAGTGCTTTAATTATAATCGGAGCGATTTGATGAAATTTCCGAGCCTGGCGGCCATATCCCGATTGAGTGCTAAGGGCTTCAGAGAGGATGCACACAACATTACTTACAATGATTGCAGTGTTGTGGAGCCGAGTTTCGGTGGCGAGCACGACCGCGAGGTGGAGCAGTAGAGTCGGCTCCACCGAACACCCGGAATCTAGATCGTGCTTCTCGGAGAACTCCGAGAGGCACTGGTCCCTTACAGGATCGTGGCCGCCAATACTTCAACGGCGTGAGGTAGGGTCCACTTGTCTAACTCCAATTTACCTAAGTACTCATGCCATCCAACTACCGGGGAAACCACACCCTCGGCCGACTCTGTCCAATCCGAGTCACGGTAACGGCTCGGATCCGGCGTAACCGAGCGGAGTTACCAGAGCCGTGCCGGACCGAATGCACAATTTGCCGCTTCCCAATTTCTCAACACGCACAGTGCTAAGCCAATGAAAGAAACACAAAAATGGGCTGATACATTCAACAAAGGGTATTTATTTATAATGGGGGGAAGGGGAACACACAAAGAGCAGAGTTATCCGACTATAAGAAATGCAGTCAATGTACAAGGCACTTAAACAATTCTACTTGAAGACGGGGCCCAAGGACACACACACGCACACACAAATACCCAAAAGAAGATGGACCCCAATGGTCTTTAATGAAGGTTCCCAGCTTGAGGGAAGATGAGCTGGAAACCAGAGCTATCTTAGACCTTCCCGCCTCGTACGGCCCTTGACGATCCGGCTCGGCGGGACTTGAACCCACAACTAGATGCCGCTGCAAGCACTGGGTACGGAGGGCAGCGTCGGGCTCCAGCACGCGACGAGACCAGAGCCAGCGACGAGACGAGACCAGAAACCAGCGACGAGACGAGACCAGAAGCCAGCGACGAGACGACACCAGAAGCCAGCGACCAGATGAGACCAGAAACCAGCGACGAGACGCGACCAGAAGCCAGCGACCAGATGAGACCAGAAACCAGCGACGAGATGAGACCAGAAGCCAGCGACGAGACGAGACCAGAAGCCAGCGACGAGACGAGACCAGAAAACCAGCGACGGCACGAGACCAGAAAACCAGGGACGAGACGAGACCAGAAACCAGGGACGAGACGAGACCAGAAGCCAGCGACGGGACGAGACCAGAAGCCAGCGACGAGACGAGACCAGAAGCCAGCGACGAGACGAGACCAGAAGCCAGCGACGAGACGAGACCAGAAGCCAGCGACGAGACGAGACCAGAAGCCAGCGACGAGACGAGACCAGAAGCCAGCGACGAGACGAGACCAGAAGCCAGCGACGAGACGAGACCAGAAGCCAGCGACGTGACGAGACCAGAAGCCAGCGACGTGACGAGACCAGAAGCCAGCGACGAGACGAGACCAGAAGCCAGCGACGAGACGAGACCAGAAGCCAGCGACGAGACGAGACCAGAAGCCAGCGACGAGACGAGACCAGAAGCCAGCGACGAGACGAGACCAGAAGCCAGCGACGAGACGAGACCAGAAGCCAGCGACGAGACGAGACCAGAAGCCAGC
Source organism: Eptatretus burgeri (assembly GCF_056783735.1). NCBI lineage: Eukaryota > Metazoa > Chordata > Myxini > Myxiniformes > Myxinidae > Eptatretus > Eptatretus burgeri. The sequence goes on along the minus strand of NC_140966.1, from coordinate 105,243,810 downwards.
GACGAGACGAGACCAGAAGCCAGCGACGAGACGAGACCAGAAGCCAGCGACGAGACGAGACCAGAAGCCAGCGACGAGACGAGACCAGAAGCCAGCGACGAGACGAGACCAGAAGCCAGCGACGAGACGAGACCAGAAGCCAGCGACGAGACGAGACCAGAAGCCAGCGACGAGACGAGACCAGAAGCCAGCGACGAGACGAGACCAGAAGCCAGCGACGAGACGAGACCAGAAGCCAGCGACGAGACGAGACCAGAAGCCAGCGACGAGACGAGACCAGAAGCCAGCGACGAGACGAGACCAGAAGCCAGCGACGAGACGAGACCAGAAGCCAGCGACGAGACGAGACCAGAAGCCAGCGACGAGACGAGACCAGAAGCCAGCGACGAGACGAGACCAGAAGCCAGCGACGAGACGAGACCAGAAGCCAGCGACGAGACGAGACCAGAAGCCAGCGACGAGACGAGACCAGAAGCCAGCGACGAGACGAGACCAGAAGCCAGCGACGAGACGAGACCAGAAGCCAGCGACGAGACGAGACCAGAAGCCAGCGACGAGACGAGACCAGAAGCCAGCGACGAGACGAGACCAGAAGCCAGCGACGAGACGAGACCAGAAGCCAGCGACGAGACGAGACCAGAAGCCAGCGACGAGACGAGACCAGTAGCCAGCGACGAGACGACACCAGAAAACCAGATGACCACGCTGTCTCGTCCATTTCTTCACTCTCTGGCGTCGGGGGCAGAGGGAGCGTGGCTCACCTCTCCGCACACCTCATTCGCCACGGAAATTCGTTGTCTCTCCATGATTGGTTGGGGGGCGTGTCGGGGCGTCTCGATCCCACGCCCCCCAAAGAGGCTCTGCTTCTCTTGGAGCTCGCTCTGTGCCCATTGGCTGAAAGGCGGCAAACGCGCTTGCACCCTTCCGATTGGCCGAAGCGTGGAATCAGAACCTCGGCGACCGAGGGAACTCCGCCCACATGCGTGTTCGCCACGCCATCATGCGGGGAATGGTCTATAGTGTTGTTGTCATTGTTGTTGGTGATGTAAAAATGTAAAAGAAAACCCTGACTATCAAAATAACTCTGCAGTGCATGAACATTTAATTTCCATTAGACACAGGGGATGGATTCTTACTATAAACACATACTTACCGATATTACTGATCTATAGGGACTCTGGCTGTTGTGTGCTCTTGGCTTCCAGATTCGCAACACAGAACTACGAGGTGAGGTGAAGAGAATAAGGTGGGAACCTCCCCCACTCCGAACGTCGCTCAGAGCTCCTCTCCTCCGGGTTCTGGGTGTGCGAGTCAAGAGTCAGGCACAAGATGCAACCAGGGCAAGCTAGAGCGTGAATGTGCACCCAGGACTTAAAATCAGACGGGTGACGTCCATCAGCGCGACACTCGCCCACTTTAGGGGCTCAAACCTGAATGGTAACTCGGCTTTAGACGTGATTATCCGGTTTGGGATCTTTCAAACGCTTAACTGCCACGGTCGTATTAATACGACTCACCAAAATTGAACCAGGCTACTGAAACGGTCCGGAAGCTTCCTTCAGGTAGAAGAGCATGGGAGGAGTCTATATATATATATATATATATATATATATATATATATATATATATATATATATATATATATATATATATATATATATATATATATATATTGTTACGAATCTGGAAACCCTGCGCACTCAACATTCAGGTCCGAAAGTTAGTTGTGCCATTAAGTACGTGTGTAATCAGGACCCCATCCTTTTGTTTAGCGGGAGGATTAAATGTGTGCGTTGTGACATCTTTAGTTAGGTTTTACATCCAACGAACCCTCCAACAAGCTATAGCACAACCAACAACCATCCCATCTGCATGACCCAACCTGCCCATCATGCGCCATCACCACCCGTTGGCAGCTCGTACCTTGACTTGCCGAGAGGAGGGGGCCTCGCGGTTCCAGTCCTCTGCTCGTAGTTCTTGTATGGCTTTTTCAGTGTTGAC
>NC_140966.1:105224309-105229309 GCF_056783735.1 Eptatretus burgeri | reverse complement strand
CACACACCGCTGAACTCTGCCATCCTGCTCACTAAATCCCCGGACTAACTCATGCTCCCACGTCGTCCCTTACACTACAGCACGTTCCATTTAACACTACGTAGCTAAACTACGTCCCCTCTGCACATTCACAAGTCTGTCACTGTGCTAAAAAAAATCATTTTATTTCCCATCCTAAATCTGGCTACAATCCCTCTAACTTATCCATTCCACGGGCCCCATGAGGACTTACCCCTGCCCCATGGAGCCGGTCTAAGCTAACCCTTCCCCCTAACTAGTGTCATCCTGTGCCCAGGTAAGGGGGTTTTCTACCCCTTGCCCGGGGAATCCTGTTCACCCGAAAGTGAGGCTTTTTTTTTTTTCCACATGTGCAGCACCAGCTCGGCAATTCACAGCTCGCGCACTTTGCACCTGCCCGTGACGTCATGCAGCTGCACGTGTACCTCGTCCCTCCTTGGACGGTACCATCCGGCAGGGATACCCCTCCTGCCGGATTCCACCCCCACGTGCAGCCATGACGTCACCGTGCGCATAAAAAAACACAAGCCCCACGTCTCGAGGGGTTCCCCACGCGAACACATGTGCTTTGCCCGTTGGAGCTTAACACACACACACACACACACACACACACACACACACACACACACACACACACACACACACACACACACACACACACACACACACACGCCCGCGTGGAGAACCCATCCGGTCCTAATCCGAAATCCTGCCTAAACTTTGTCCGTCCGCGGGATCGGCAACATTCACCGCGCTCGTTTCCGGACCGGGCTTCACTCGTGCAAGCGAGCACGTGGGGGCCTCGTGCGTTGCACAGCACGGACCTCGCGCTCGCTGCTGGGTGAACCCGGCGCGGTGTGAAAAACATCTACAGCCGCTACCCGGCTTTCTTTCCTCTGTCGCCGTCTCCGTCGCCATTCAACCCACGCACACCTGCGTGTAACGACGCTCACAGTCCTTTCCATTCCATTCACACTGGGAGACGCGGCTGCATGTTCACACATGCCGACCGACATCTCCCCCACATACCGCTCTCTCACACACACGGTCTCCCTTGCACTCGGCCGTTCACTCACACATGCCACCTCCCTCCCACACGTGGCTCCACTCACTCGCGGCCTTCCACTCACTCGTGCCATATCCCTCACACAAACCACACCACTCACACACGCGGGGGCACTCGCCCGCGGTGTTTCACTCACACAGGGCGTGCTGGGAAGCACACCCTTCTGCACACTTACCACTACACCACTCACACATGGGGGCGCTTCCACACACGGGGACGCACTCACACCTTGCACCACACACACCGGGACAACCACACTGGGGATTCGTGTCCCCACAAGGGTCTCCGGGGCCTCTATGCCCCCCAAGCTCTCCGTGCACCTGTCCACAGCACCCGTCCCCTCAACCTCACAAAGCACGACCGAACCCACCTGGTCGTGACTCGCCTCAAGGGGGAATACTCCCTCCACTCGTTCCTGGAGGAGGCCATCCAGCTGCTCGCACTGGGTCTCCACCCAGTCCGCCAGCTCCCCCTCATGGTCCGCCACTACCTCCGTGTGTGTGTGTGCGTCTATAACCCCGTCTTCATCGTGTAGTCTTCCCTCTATCGTTCCCATCTCCAGTGTCTCTGTACATTTATTCGTTTCTGTTGTCCCCTCGTGTCTATTAGCCTCTGCTTCTTTCTGGCGTCTTTCCCTTATCTTTATGTCGGTCAACCTTGCTTTCTCCTTAAGTCACTCCCGTCCTTCCCTCTGTTTCACTCCTTGCTCTTTCACGATCTCCGCGTACCTCCTCCTTGCTTTCAGTCTTAATTGTTCTTTTCTCTCCCTCCCAATTACTTTCACCTCGTCTCTTGTCTCCTGTGTCTCTATACATTTTCTCTCCTTGTTCCTTATTTCTGTCTCTTCCTGGTTCCTTTTTCCTTCCCATCTGAGTCGTTCTTTCTCTCTGAGCCCCATTAGCTGTTCGTTCTCCCTCCGGAGCTCCTCAATCTCCGTTGACTCCAATCTCGCTCTCCGTTTTAGTTGTTCAATTTCACACTCATATAGTTGTTGTTTTCTCTCCCACTGTTCCTCCTGCTCTTTGTTTTCCAATCGGCTCATTTCCTTCCTGTGTTTCATTCGCTGTTCTCTCACTACTCTTCCTCGTTTCCTCTCCTGTCCTTCCTTCTCCAGTTTCATGGTTTGCTTAATTTGGTTAATCTCCTTTTTGTTTCATTTGCTGCTGTCTCATTACTCCACCTCGTTTCCTCTCTTGTCTTTCCTTATCTAGTTTCATGGTTTTCTTCATTTGGTTCATCTCCATTTTGTGTTTCATTCGCTGCTGTCTCATTACTCTTCCTTGTTTCCTCTCCTGTCTTTCCTTATCCAGTTTCATGGTTTTCTTCATTTGGTTCATCTCCATTTTGTGTTTCATTCGCTGTTCTTTGCCTATCTCCTCGTACTCCAGCCTCAGCTTTTCTTTCAATTGGTCAACCTCGGCTTCATGTTCTTTTTGTTTTCTATTCCATTGTTCCTCTCGTTCTTCCCTCTCCAATCTCCTTGTGTCCTTCAATCTCCTGATTTCTCCTTCCTGCTTCATTCCTTGCTCCTTCAACTTCTCGTATTCCAACCTATTTTTTTCCTTTTGTCGTTCAGTTTCAAATTCATACTCTTTCAGTTTTTTATTCCACTGTCTCTCTTGTTCCTCGTTCTGCAATGTCATCGTTTCCTTTAATTGACGGATTTCTTTCTCCTGTCTTATTCCTTGTTCTTTGTATTTCCTATTCCACTGTCTTCCTTGTTCTTCATTCTGCAATCTCGTTATTTCTTTCAGTTAGCTGACTTCCTTCTCCTGTCTGATTCGTTCTTCCATCATTACTCTTTTTTGCATCTCATTCTGCAATCTTGTGGTTTCCTTCAGTTGGCTGATTTCCTTCTCCTGTCTCATTCCTTGTTCTTTCAGTACTCTTTCTTGTTCCTCATTCTTTAATCTGGCCTTCGCTTCCAGCTGTTCGATCTGTACAGTGTGGTTCCTTAACGTTTCATTCTCTGTTGTCGTTCTTTCTTCTCTCACCATCCTCAACTCGTTTTGTAATTCCCTCTCTTTGTTTTGGTGTTTCTGTAACTCAGAAGATTTCTTTTCCAATTCCTTTCTCATCTCCGCACACTCCGACTTTGCTTTGGCTTCGAATTGTTGAATCTGCTCAGTGTGGTTCCTTAACGTTTCATTCTCTGTTCTCTTCCTTTCCTCTTTTAACATCCTCAGTTCGTCTTGTAATCCTCTTTCTTTGTTTTCGTGTTTCAGTATCTCAGAAGTTTTTGTTTCTAATTCCTCCCTCAATTTGCATGCTTCTTCACTCATTTCATCTCTTCTTTCCACCGCTTCCCTCCTCAATTCGTCCCTTTTTTTACTGTATTCATTTAGTTTTTTCTGCCATTCCTTTCCCATTCTAATCTCCCCTTCCAGGATTTCTCCTTTAAACTGGCTTGCCCTTACCTCTCGCTTCAGTAGTTCCAATTCTCCATCTTGTTCGCGTTTTTCCTTTTCGAGCTTTGTTTTCCTTTATCCTTCCTCCCTCAATTCTCCCTGCAGTTCTTCGAACTGTTCTGACTTTTCCAACAATTCCTCTGTCCTTTCCTCGAGCTGTCTCTCTCCTCTTTTTATCTTCCATTCTAGGCTTTCTCTTTCCTGATTGTCTGTTCTTATCTCTTCCTTCAATTGTTCCAACTCCCCATCGTGTTCACATTTTTTCTCTTCCAACTGTATTTCCCTCACTCTCCCGTCCAGTTCTTTGAACCGCCTTGCTTCCTCCAATAATTTTTCCATTAATTGTTTTACTTCCAAGTCGTCCTCCCTTTGTTTCTTTTCGAGCTCGGTTTTCCATTCTTCCTCCCATTGTTTCCTTTCCTGGGAGATACCAATCTGCTGTTCCTCTATTCTTTTGTTCAGTTTGCTCTTTGCATATTCCAACTGACGGGTATAAAACACTACCAAATTCTTTTTCCCACATAATTTGTCGACTCTATTGGCCAAGTCATGTTTTTGCCACCGAATTCGTTCCAGTAAATCGTCCAATCGCTGTGTCCCCCCGTACACGTAATTTTTCTGAAGCGCGTCTGCGTGCCGTTGTGACTCGTCCACTCCACTTTGCACCTCCTCGATATATTCTTCATAACGCTTCACCTTTTCCAAGACATCCCCCAATTGTGCCTGAAGCCTGCCAATGCTCGCATAGTCATCCTGCCATGCCTGCCATGGCACATGCCGTGACCACGTGCCTTGAACCGGTGACTGGGAGCTCACGCCTCGTGCTGTGCCATTAATATCAGCCCGCTCCGTGTTGCGCTGAGGTACGATCGCGCTGCCATTGTGCGACTCCGTTTGCCGGCAAAGTTCGTGCTCAAGCCGCTCCCACTGACCACAGTTAGTGGTGGGGTTATCATTATAAAAAGAACCGACCTGGGCCATGGATCCTACATGATGACACATACCTAATACCCCCGGCTCCCGCTCGCCTTGAGACGCCATCTTACTTCTCGTAAGGGGTTAATTGAAATCGCTCGTAATTTGGAGGGAATCGGGGGTCGCTCCTCCCACCCCCGGACCGACCCCCGCGAATTCAGCTGGAGACAGGAGAGCCCGCCCTCCCGCTCTCCAACACCAGTGCCGCTAGGAGGGGGATGAGTTTGTATCCCACTCCTGACACCAGTGTTGCGAATTCGCGCCCGCCGGCGTGCGAGCGGCCACGTAACTCGAATCGCGGAACGTCGCCCACCGGACGGACAATTCCGTCGTGACCCTCTCGGACTAACGCCGGGAACTAGTCACGGGTGGGCCTTTCGGCCTCACCACGATCATGCCAATCGGCCCCCGTGTGGGATAGGGTTGTTCGCCAAATTCGACCTACCTAAGTACCCACACGGAGGGTAGACCGGGCGATCGCACCTCGCCGCAGGTCGACTACGGATACGGGCCACTTAAGCGACCCATTCCGT
>NC_140966.1:105201809-105219309 GCF_056783735.1 Eptatretus burgeri | reverse complement strand
TATATATATATATATATATATATATATATATATATATATATATATATATATATAATATATATATATATATATGTATATATATATATATATATATATATATATATATATATATATATATTGTTACGGCTGTGGAAATTCGCAATACACCATAAAGGGTCCTTAGTTCAGTTATGACGCTAAGTTCATGTGTAGTTAGTCCACACCTGTTGTTTAGAGGGAATATGTGTGATTCATCTGGGCTGCGACGCTTTGAGTTAGCCATTTTTCTTTTCTCTATCGTTATTTTGGATCCAACAACCTCAAACCAACCAATGACAACGGCAAAAAAGAAACCTGCGCTAGTGTGCGGGTTTGCGCACCCCTCTGCGGTGCCAAGGCTGGCACGGGAAGGGGGACAGCGCAGCTCCCTCCCCATTGGTGGAGGCCCGGCATGAGGCGGTCGGAGTGGGGGCACGCCCCCCTTCGAGACCCTTCTGGAAACGCCTCGAAGGGAGGTGGAGCCACGAACGGGGCGGAGCCCTGTGCGGCGAAGGGCGGAGCCCCACCTTACAAAAGGCAACCGGACGTGAGGCACTCCCTTTCTGATCCTGGCTCATGTTGGCTGTTGCTCTCTCCAAAAAAGGCACCAGCTCTCTCCCCAAAAAGGCTCGGTCTCTCTCCTTGGGTCTCGCTCTCCAAAGCGCTCCCTTCCTCCTCTCTCGTTACTGCGCTCATGGCCCGGCGCGGCCTGTTGGTGGAGACGCGGATGGGAGGCGCCGCAGTGCGGCCTGTGGTGGACCTGCGCGTCCGGACGAGGGGTGCCAGAGAGGGTTCGCCGGCCACAGGGGAGGCCGGAACCAGGCGCGACCGCGCTGACGGTAGTCGGAGAGGAGGACTCGATGGTCCATGAGGGAAGTCACTTCTTTTCTTTTCTTTTCGGGCTTTTGTATGTGTGTTTGTGGCGCCAGTCCGACAAGTAAAACCTGCATAAGTGACTGTGCTATAAATAATTGCCTTTTATTTGGTCGTAGTGCTTTCCTTTGTTCCTATTTGCCTGCTTACGTGTGTGAAATAAAGTGCTTGCTTGTTGAACTGTGTTCCCCCATTTCGCTTCGTCCTTTCCTTTGTTGAATCTCCATCTTGCATCACGTAAGGGATTGATAGTGGGTTTAAAACACCCGGTAACCAATCTGAACCGTCAAGGTCGACGATAACTCCGCTCGGTTATCCCTGTAGCACGGAACGAGCCACTTAAGTGGTTCGTGTCTGGAGTCGACCTGTGGCGTGGTACAACCCCTCGGTAGGTTACCCGTGCGAGTATTTAGGTATATCGACTTTCGGCGATTCACCCTATTTCGCGCGGGTTGAATGCGGACTGGGTTGTGGTGAGGTTAAACCCCCACCCGTGACTGGCTCCTTGGCGATAGTTCCAGGAGGGTCACGACTGAATTGTCCGTTCCGGTGGGCTACGCGTCGCGATTCAAGTTACGTGGCCGATCGCACGCCGGGCGGGCGGAATTCGTAACAAAATATATTGTTGCGGATTCGCGCCCGCCGGCGTGCGAACGGCCACGTAACTCGAATTGCGGCACGTCGCCCACCGGACGGACAATCCCGTCGTGACCCTCTCGGACTAATGCCGGGAACTAGTCATGGGTGGGCCTTTCAGCCTCACCACGATCGTGCCAATCGGCCCCCCGCGTGGGATAGGGTTGTTCGCCAAATTCGACCTACCTAAGTACCCTAACGGAGGGGAGACTGGGCGATCGCACCTCGCCGCAGGTCGACTCCGGACACGGGCCACTTTAAGCGACCCGTTCCGTACTATGGGGATAACCGAGCGGTGTTATCGTCAACCTCGACGGTTCCGATTAATTATCAGGCGTATTTAGCCCATGACCAACCCTTTACGTGAAGTAAGATGGAGATTCAATTAAAGAAAAGACGAAGCGAAACGGGAAAAACAGTTCAACATAAAGCACATTTATTCCGTGGCAAACGGAAAGCACACATATACAATTATGTACCAAAAGCAAATGTAAAAGTAACACGACAATTCTGCACAAAAAGCAAATGCAACAAAAGAGACACAATGCAGATCTACTACCGACTACGCGAGCACACGGCAACACTTACACAGTTTTACTTCACAGACGGCGCCGACAACACATATACTCCAAAGCAAAAGAAAAAGAGGCCACCCTCAAATACAAGGGGGCAGACAGGCCTGGGGCCGAGACCGCGTCGAGCCTACCCGTCTGGTGATGAGCCGCAAAATGGCGGCGGCGCCCCGACTCCGCGGGCCTCGCTGGCACTGCCTGGAATGGGGTGGGAACGGGGCCCCCTTCTCACACTATCTCAGCGCGGGGGGAAACGGGGGGTTGTTGATGCTCGGGGGAAAGAGGATATCTGGCTGGCTTGGGTCCCGCGACGAGCGACGCCACTGCGACCTCGATCGCGTTCCCGGCCTCCCCTCTCCGCAGCTCCCCGACTCTGACACGAGCGCAGACCTCCACAAAGCTTCTTGGCTTCTCCGGACTCTCCGGACCCCGACAGACACTCTCTCGACTGATTTCGCCGCTGCCACAACTCTCCAACTCTCTTCTCTTCTCAACTCCTTCCAACTCTTCCCAACTGCCTCCAACTGCCCTGATTCGCTCCGCGCTCGGCGCTTTATAGTGCGACAGGAGAAATCATATGCAGATTTTTGGATCAGGAACGGCTCGGGGGCGGAGCCACGCTCCCCATTGGACAGAGGAAAAGTGGGCGTGAATCATTCTTGATTCGCGAATCTGCATATAGCGATTATACTCCGACGCGCCTGGAGGCGGGGCCAAATCGCCCCACGCTTGCTGATAGGACGGAACAGAAGTGGGCGTGAATCATTCTTGATCCGATTTCTCGGAAAGGCTGGTGTTTTTGCACCCGCTGCTCGGTGCGCGCCCTGTACGAGTCCAGTATCGGTGCCCACAAGCGGCGCGGGAATGGCGGTGATGCGATGGTTGCGAGGGCGAGTTGTGACGGTAAAGGTCATGGCTGTTGGCGTTGTTGTTGTTGTTGAGCGGCGTTGCGGTTGGTGGTTGTTGTGTGATGGCTGTTGAGACGTGGTTGGTGGTGGTTGTGGTGGTAATAATGGTGGCTGGTCCAAAATAAAGATAGTAAAAGAAAAACGGCTATCTAAAAGGGTCGCAGCCCGAATGAATAACATTTATTCCCTCTAAACAACGGGTTTGGGCTAACTACACATATACTTACAGAGATATCTCACCTACGGGACCTGAATGGTGGTTTGCGAATGTCGTCAACCACAACTATATATATATATATATATATATATATATATATATATATATATATATATATATATATATAATATAAAATATATGTATATGTATATTTATATAATATATATAATGTATGTATATATAATATCTGTATATATAATATATATGTATATATAAATAGAATATATAATAAAGTATCGGCTATGGAAACTTTTCTCGTAGATGGAGACAGTTTTAGATTGTGGAATTTCACATCGCGTTCACTCACAAAACTTTCTGGGCTTCCGATGTCCATAAGTGCATTTATGGTCAGTCCGTTGACTTGCACTTTCAGAAGGGCGTTGGAGAGGCATTCAGGTGATGTTTCTGAGACTGTTTCAAATCTTGGAAATGCAGCAGAGGTGGTTTGCAGACCTTTGAAAAGTGACTTTACTTTGAGCAAAGATTGCAGGTTATGTCTTTGGTAGGGCATTTGATCTGAGGATATTTATTGTATCTGCAGAAGAAGCATTTTGCGGTCACAGCATGGAATGTTGGGAGCTTGGATGGTGCACAGACTGCAGCAGAGGCATCTGAAGTCTCCCGTGTATCAGTGGATGGTGCATTGTGGGTACTCACAGCAAAAGCAAAAGCCATCGGGATTGAGGTTGCATGGTAAGAGTGTGCCTGCTTTTGGGCCATCTCCATAGCGTGGCCCATCTCCTTTGTGTGGGCCTGGTCAAAAGCAGACTGAATATCTAGAGTGTTATTCTCCAGGAGTCGCTGGTGAATATGAGTGGATTGTAGTCCTTTGATGAAGAAGTCTCTGACTGAATGATCACGGCGTTGTGCAGCTGTTAACTCACGGAAGTTGCAATCTTCGCCGAGTTGCTTTAGCGTCAGCAGATTCCTGCCTCCAAGCGCCGAGGAGTTAGTCGTCTTGCAAATATCCCATTCTTTAGTTTCACATTCTGCTATGTACTCGTATACTGGTGGGGCCACGTAATTGTCAAGCACTGCTGGCTTGTCAAGAGCATGAGTATCACTAGTTTGGGTCGGTATCGAACCGGTCGGATCTGAGAAATGTCTCCACGATTCAAGGCATCCAGTTGACAGTTCAGAGTTGAGCAAACTGAAGCAGCTGAGGCCTTTGATCTGAAGCATGGCTTCATTCAACTCATTGAAGTAGTGGTGAAACAAAAGTATGTAATTACAAATTAATGTCAATTATACCTTGCTCTTCCAAGAGCCTTGCCCTCGTTCTTGTATCAAAAAAATATTTTACATGGGAAGGCCAAAGGTCAACACGTGAGTGCTTCGGCAGGCCGGTGTTGCTCTGCCCCTCCGGAGGAGCATTCAGGTCTTGTGCATTTTCTTTTATCTGCACTTTCCATAAAGTAAAACATTGCTTGCACACAGTAAGCAAAATTGTTCGGTGCTTCCAGGCTACATTTATTAGCTTTCCAACTTTTTGTCGTTTTGTACACTCACACGATACAACGTTATTCATCGTATGCGTGGAAGATTGTCCTTTCATTGTTGCTGTTAGTATTGTTCCTTATTATGGTTGTCTGTTATACACGGTACAATGTAGTGCAATGAACAAGGAACGAGGTCCTTTTAATTAGTAGGCGTGATTAAAGCAGATCTCCCCCAAAACGCCTGGTGCTGGAATTTCTTGCGCACCACAATTCCAATGGCTCTCGCTCGGTCGATCACAGGAAGAAGAGTGGATGTGAATAATCATCTTAAGGGATTAGCTTCGTTTAACTGTCCACGGGAGGTCGCAAAGGGATGCAAGCAGGATAGAGGCTCGTCCGCAATAAGGCACCGCATTCAGCGCTCACCCATCCCGCCGAGCCCTGTCTCTCTCTGGGGAGCTTCACGGACACTTTTGCAACCGATTCGCTCAATCCCCCTCCACCCTCACACCACATCCGGCTTTTACCCGCTTTGGGGGTCCATTGTCACTTGGAGAAGCTTTGGACGCGCTTTTTCGTGTCCAATGTTTAAGCACCGCCATAAAGGATGTGTTCACACATAAACTCCCTCACTGTTGTGGGACCACGGACCATGTGCCACACCGGCTATTGCTGCATGGGCCCTGATCAACAGGATGTGCCTGCCACACACTGTGCTCCAATAAAGCCGATCTAGTGATCCCCAAAAAATCAATGTTTATGGTCCAACAAAAGCAGATCTGAAGATCCTAAAAACAACTGGCTGTGGTCCAACAAAAGCAGATATGGATTTTATAGAAACCCTCCGTATGTGCTCCAATAAAGCAGATCGAGTGATCCCAAAAAATCAATGTTTGTGATGCAACAAAAGCAGATCTGAAGTTCCTAAAAATAACTGTCTGTGGTCCAACAAAGGCAGATATGGATTTTATAGAAACCCTCCGTATGTGCTCCAACAAAGCAGATCTGGTGATCCCAAAAAAATTAATGTTTGTGATGCAACAAAAGCAGATCTGAAGTTCCTAAAAATAACTGTCTGTGGTCCAACAAAAGCAGATATGGAGATTATAGAAACCCTCGGTGTGTGCTCCAATAAAGCAGATCTGGTGATCCCCAAAAAAATTAATGTTTGTGATGCAACAAAAGCAGATCTGAAGTTCCTAAAAAGCCATCATGGCATATCTGCAATTTCTACAAAGCCACCGTAGCGTATATGTTATTATTAAAAAGCCATTTTCTGTGGCCCAATAAAAGCAGATATGGAGATTTTTTAAACCCTCCGTATGTGCTCCAATAAAGCAGATCGAGTGATTCCAAAAAATTAATGTTTGTGATGCAACAAAAGCAGATCTGAAGTTCCTAAAAATAACTGTCTGTGGTCCAACAATAGCAGATATGGAGATTATAGAAACCCTCGGTGTGTGCTCCAATAAAGCAGATCTGGTGATCCCCAAAAAAATTAATGTTTGTGATGCAACAAAAGCAGATCTGAAGTTCCTAAAAAGCCATCATGGCATATCTGCAATTTCTACAAAGCCACCGTAGCGTATATGTTATTATTAAAAAGCCATTTTCTGTGGCCCAATAAAAGCAGATATGGAGATTTTTGAAACCCTCCGTATGTGCTCCAATAAAGCAGATCGAGTGATTCCAAAAAATTAATGTTTGTGATGCAACAAAAGCAGATCTGAAGCTCCTAAAAATAACTGTCTGTGGTCCAACAATAGCAGATATGGAGATTATAGAAACCCTCTGTGTGTGCTCCAATAAAGCAGATCTGGTGATCCTAAAAAAAATTAATGTTTGTGATGCAACAAAAGCAGATCTGAAGTTCCTAAAAAGCCACCGTAGCATATCTGCAATTGCTACAAAGCCACCGTAGCGTATATGTTATTATTAAAAAGCCATTTTCTGTGGCCCAATAAAAGCAAATCTGAAGATCCTAAAAAAGTCACCATAGCATATTTCATGATCCTAAAAAAAAACATTAGTCTGTGACCCAAGAAAAGCAGAGCTGTGGAGGTACCCACGATAATGAAGGAAGTGTTCACGGATTAAAGTCTCACGGCATTATAAAATTGATAGGTTTCTCTGCCCACAATTATTAATTTAAATTGCCTCTACTGTTTTTTCATTAACTACGCGACTGAAGGTGGAAGGAGGTTCTCCTTTTACCCGTCTGTCTGTCTGTCTGTTATCTGTCTTTGTTTGTTACTTGGCAAAAAGAATATTTTTTTTGCCAAGTATGTTGATCACTTCCATTTGTTTGGCTGTCCACTCACCTTTAATCGCTGACAGGTCACAATTTTATACTGATCTTCATGAAACGTCACCAAATGGTGGAGTTGGTGGTCCGACAGAATCATATTTACTTTTGAGGTCAAAAGGTTATCACAGGCCAAAGATCAGCAACTTTTTCAGATTTCTAAAATCCTCAATTTTCATCCGATTGACTTGAAATTTGAAAAGGATTTGCATATCAGGTCAAAGAATTCAACCAGCCAATTATTTTTTTTAATGTTAAAAGGTCAACAGGGCCTAATTTCTAAAATTGAGAGTTCGGGCCAAAAACGATATGTATATAAATATATATATATATATATATATATATATATATATATATATATATATATATATATATATATATATATATATGTGTGTGTGTGTGTGTCAGTGTAATCACTAACTTCTTCAATTTCATACAAGGATCAATTTTAATTGCTTACTTCCTTAATTCGTATGAAGTGGCGAATGAACACGCTTGATATTTTGACTCCATCACTACCTTGGCCACCGCAGGTGAAGGAGGTTATGTTTTCACCCCTTTCTGTCTGTTCGTCTGTGTACAGGATATCTAAAATATGTTGTGGACAGATCTGGATGAAATTGTATGGACAAGTTCGGTGTGTGACAAGGACGAACTGATTAGATTTTGGTGAAGATCTGGATCTGGCTACTAGAATTTTTAAAGTGATTCTTCACCATTGAGAGATGGGGTGAAACCGATATTTAGCACGATATCTCAAAAAGTTGTCGACGGATTCGGATGAAACTTAGTGGACATGTCGCGGATGTGTGACAAGGACTAAATGATGAGATTTTAGTGAAGATTCGAATCCGGATTCGATAATTTTTCAAGTGATTCTTCACCATTGAGAGATCGGGCCCAAAACGCCATAGTCCTGTATCGCATGATATTTCAAAAATGTAATGGGCCTGATATGTTCTCGTGGATCAGGCATTGTGGGGAGGAGACATGCGCTCTCCTGGGTGCCCTTCTAGTTTTAAGTTTTTATTTTTTTAATCAGATCTGTATGGTACACGAGTGACAGGTGATGTATAGCCCCAATTTCCTTCTGAAAAACCGGTTTTCGACCTCATTCAAGTGTCTTTTCATCATTACATTTTCAAGTTCTACTTTCTTCAATCATTTTGAGCTTGGGTTCGGGATGTTCCATTATCATCGAAGATTCATCATGGTTTTGGATTGTCATCCAATCTCTGATCCTGTCCATCGTCAATCTTCTTTTAATGCCATTTATACTGTTCCCCCTCCATTCTGGTTTCCAAGATGTTTAGTTATTTCACTCGCAAATAAAAAAAAGCAGTTGACTTTCATCGTACTTCAAAGATGGAGAGTGTTCTTAGCACATCGGGTTTTGTGAATCAATGTTGTACTTTGTTACTTTTTGTGAGTCAAGATTCAGAATCCCTCAAAACATATATCAAATGTATCTGCTGATACGGTTTAATCTCAGCATTTTATTAGATCGAATTATTAGTTATTTCATGGTCATCACAACCAGCCACTTTGAAGGGTAAGAGAAGGCCAGAGTCCTGGCATGAGGTTTGAATTTGTGGATCACCCATAGATGGTTATGGAAGGAACTTGGAATCTTGCCAGGCTTCCGGCACACCAGGGCCCACTCTTTATGAAGTTACCCTGGTATCTTTACCGTCCACTCACCAGTGATGGCATACATAGGCGACTGTATAGGAGATCCCGGTTTAACGTCGCATCCGACGGATGGTGTATCACAATTGACGTGCGGATCTTAAACCAAAGATGACAACTCTTCGTTACATTTATCTTTGTTACATCATTGATTAATATACTTTTTAAAATTTTAACTTTAACATTATCATCTTTAAATATGTGTATAAATAACCTCTTTAGCCACGAAACATCTGTATTGATCCTACAATTGACCTTTATGTTATGGTTATGTTATGAGTTATGGTTATTATGCCGGGGCGTGGTTATTATGCCGGGGCATGGTTATTATGCTGGGGGCATGGTTATTATGCTGGGGACATGGTTATTATGCTGGGGGCATGGTTATTATGCCGGGACATGGTTATTATGCTGGGACATAGTTATTATGCTGGGACATAGTTATTATGCAGGGGACATGGTTATTATGCTGGGGACATGGTTATTATGCTGGGGACATGGTTATTATGCTGGGACATGGTTATTATGCAGGGGACATGGTTATTATGCTGGGGACATGGTTATTATGCTGGGGACATGGTTATTATGCTGGGGACATGGTTATTATGCTGGGACATGGTTATTATGCAGGGGACATGGTTATTATGCTGGGACATGGTTATTATGCTGGGGACATGGTTATTATGCTGGGGACATGGTTATTATGCTGGGGACATGGTTATTATGCTGGGGACATGGTTATTATGCTGGGACATGGTTATTATGCAGGGGACATGGTTATTATGCTGGGACATGGTTATTATGCTGGGACATGGTTATTATGCTGGGACGTGGTTATTATGCTGGGGACATGGTTATTATGCGGGGGGGGGGTGGTTATTATGCTGGGGACATGGTTATTATGCTGGGACATGGTTATTATGCTGGGGGCATGGTTATTATGCAGGGGACATGGTTATTATGCTGGGGACATGGTTATTATGCTGGGACATGGTTATTATGCTGGGGACATGGTTATTATGCTGGGGACATGGTTATTATGCTGGGACATGGTTATTATGCTGAGACATGGTTATTATGCTGGGACATGGTTATTATGCTGGGGACATGGTTATTATGCTGGGGACATGGTTATTATGCTGGGACATGGTTATTATGCTGGGGACATGGTTATTATGCTGGGGGCATGGTTATTATGCAGGGGACATGGTTATTATGCTGGGACATGGTTATTATGCTGGGGACATGGTTATTATGCTGGGGGCATGGTTATTATGCTGGGACATGGTTATTATGCTGGGGACATGGTTATTATGCTGGGGACATGGTTATTATGCTGGGACATGGTTATTATGCTGGGGACATGGTTATTATGCAGGGGACATGGTTATTATGCTGGGACATGGTTATTATGCAGGGGACATGGTTATTATGCTGGGGACATGGTTATTATGCAGGGGACATGGTTATTATGCTGGGACATGGTTATTATGCTGGGGACATGGTTATTATGTCGGTGCATGGTTATTATGCTGGGACATGGTTATTATGCTGGGGACATGGTTATTATGCTGGGGGCATGGTTATTATGCAGGGGACATGGTTATTATGCTGGGACATGGTTATTATGCTGGGACATGGTTATTATGCTGGGGGCATGGTTATTATGCAGGGGACATGGTTATTATGCTGGGACATGGTTATTATGCTGGGACATGGTTATTATGCTGGGACATGGTTATTATGCTGGGACATGGTTATTATGCTGGGGACATGGTTATTATGCTGGGACATGGTTATTATGCTGGGACATGGTTATTATGCAGGGGACATGGTTATTATGCTGGGGACATGGTTATTATGCTGGGACATGGTTATTATGCTGGGGAAATGGTTATTATGCTGGGACATGGTTATTATGCTGGGACATGGTTATTATGCTGGGGAAATGGTTATTATGCTGGGACATGGTTATTATGCTGGGACATGGTTATTATGCTGGGACATGGTTATTATGCTGGGACATGGTTATTATGCTGGGGACATGGTTATTATGCGGGGGGGGTGGTTATTATGCTGGGGACATGGTTATTATGCTGGGGACATGGTTATTATGCTGGGGACATGGTTATTATGCAGGGGACATGGTTATTATGCTGGGGACATGGTTATTATGCTGGGACATGGTTATTATTCTGGGGAAATGGTTATTATGCTGGGACATGGTTATTATGCAGGGGACATGGTTATTATGCTGGGACATGGTTATTATGCTGGGACATGGTTATTATGCTGGGACATGGTTATTATGCTGGGACATGGTTATTATGCAGGGGACATGGTTATTATGCTGGGGACATGGTTATTATGCTGGGACATGGTTATTATTCTGGGGAAATGGTTATTATGCTGGGACATGGTTATTATGCAGGGGACATGGTTATTATGCTGGGACATGGTTATTATGCTGGGACATGGTTATTATGCTGGGACATGGTTATTATGCTGGGGACATGGTTATTATGCGGGGGGGGTGGTTATTATGCTGGGGACATGGTTATTATGCTGGGGGCATGGTTATTATGCAGGGGACATGGTTATTATGCTGGGGACATGGTTATTATGCTGGGACATGGTTATTATGCTGGGGACATGGTTATTATGCTGGGGACATGGTTATTATGCTGGGACATGGTTATTATGCTGGGGACATGGTTATTATGCTGGGACATGGTTATTATGCTGGGGACATGGTTATTATGCTGGGGACATGGTTATTATGCTGGGGACATGGTTATTATGCTGGGGACATGGTTATTATGCTGGGGACATGGTTATTATGCTGGGACATGGTTATTATGCTGGGGACATGGTTATTATGCTGGGGACATGGTTATTATGCTGGGACATGGTTATTATGCTGGGACATGGTTATTATGCTGGGGACATGGTTATTATGCTGGGGACATGGTTATTATGCTGGGTGCCTGGTTGTTATGCTTGGGTGCCTGGTTATTATGCTGGGGGCATGGTTATTATGCAGGGGCATGGTTATTATGCTGGGGCATGGTTATTATGCTGGGACATGGTTATTATGCTGGGACATGGTTATTATGCTGGGGACATGGTTATTATGCTGGGTGCCTGGTTGTTATGCTTGGGTGCCTGGTTATTATGCTGGGGGCATGGTTATTATGCAGGGGACATGGTTATTATGCCGGGGCATGGTTATTATGCCGGGGCATGGTTATTATGCTGGGGCGTGGTTATTATGCCGGGGCATGGTTATTATGCCGGGGCATGGTTATTATGCCGGGGCATGGTTATTTTGTTGGGGCGTGGTTATTTGCAGGGGGCGTGGTTATTATGCAGGGGCATTGTTATTATGCTGGGGCATGGTTATTATGCTGGGGCATGGTTATTTTGTTGGGGCGTGGTTATTATGCAGGGGGCGTGGTTATTATGCCGGGGCATGGTTATTTTGTTGGGGCATGGTTATTTTGTTGGGGCATGGTTATTTTGTTGGGGCATGGTTTTTATGCAGGGGGCGTGGTTATTATGCAGGGAGCCTGGTTGTTATGCTGGGGCATGGTTATTTTGTTGGGGCATGGTTATTATGCTGGGGGCGTGGTTATTATGCAGGGGGCTCGACTACAGGGATGAGTGACCATGGTAACATTGGTAGCTTTGAGAACAAAATGGAAGAAATTTGCACGAATATTAATGCATGTGTGTATGAATGCATGGAGGCCGCGAGGGGTTAGTCACTGATGGGAGTGTTACCGGTGAGAGTGTGATTTAATCGGGTTGACTGACGGATGGAAAGCATGGGCATGGATCTGGAAGGGTATGGTTGTAGGGATGAGTGACGGAAGATCGCATGTGTGTCATGAGGTTCGTGTACTTTGTGTGCTCGAGAAATCGTCAAATGATGCGCTCACGCCTGTTCCGTGTATGCCGAAGCCACATTTCCAGCCATCCTTTATCTCTCAGGTAAACCGGGCGAGGCAAAGACAGGATAACAAATGTGAAATGTTCTACATACCTCGAAGCTCAGAGGGTTCTTCTTTCAACGAGGCGTTGCTGCGTGATCGAGGTTGTTGACTCATGTGCGGCAAAGCCCTGAACATTGGTCCTGGAGTGGGAGACGAGGAATGCTTGTTCACCCTCATCCTTGCTGCGTAATTCACGAGTGCAAAATATGATGCCAAGATATGCTGTAGCAGCTTCCATCACCCCCATGAAGATTTTGGCGGTGTGCAGGACGAGTTATGTGTACGATCCTGAGACCTACGTGAGCGACTCGGCATGTAGCACAAGATCCCGAGACCTACGTGAGATCTTGTGCTCTGTGCCCCGAGTATGGGAGGGTGCTCCGTTCATCAAGGCGTGTCATGTGATTGTGGTCGTTGGCTCATGTGCATCCCCGCGGAGAGTCTGGGAATGATGTCATAGCACAAACACAACACAAATGATGTCATAGTGCAAACAGCACCGAGTGGCACGAGTGTGAAATGCGAATTGGAATGTGCGAGATTCGAACCAGATGTTTTATTTGACAGGATCTGGAGCCACCATGATGGTTTCGTGTGAATAGCGCTATATATAAACTGTGACGAGCACCGTATAACCGCACAGAGCGCCGTGAGTTTTCATTGTCATTTTTAAAATGCGAGATTCGAACCGGGTGCCTCCTTTGACAGGTTCTGCAGCCACCGTGGAAGCACTGAGGTACCCCCAAAATGGCTGAGCTAGTAGATTAATAACCCCTCTCGTCGATGGTACTGGTCTCAACTCGCTCCAACGTCGAGGTGACGCACGGTAAGCCATGCAATCCATGCGGAAGCGTCGATTTTTACGCCATCTTTTTCCCAGCATTCCCAGCATTCCCAGTGGCTGATCCATTAGCTTGCAAATTCTGGCCGAACCGTGGTGCGTAAAGGTCACGAAAACAATTATGTTGTACACGGGACTGGGCTCGACATTTGAATGTACCGTGTGGCTCAAAGCTCATTCCAGCAGTGCACCTAGCTTCTCAAGATGGAAAACCTCTATGTGGCTCAAGCTCTTCGATTTTAAGTTAAGAGGAAGAAGAACCCGATCCTTAAGAAAAAGGGTCAGGCTAATGCCAAAGGGTGATTCGCAATCACTGCCGTGACGTGCCTTGACCGCGATGACCACGTGTTTGCCATGATCTAGTTGTGAAGGTAGAGAGCACAGATTGACATTTTGTGCTCTGATCCTTGATATATTTTTGAATTGAATTTTGCTAATTTCCCACTTGAATTCCTCTTTCAAAGAACTCTGTTAAAAAGGTAAATCATTGTGTTTGTCGTTTTATGTACTTCATGAATGTTGTACACATAGTGTTAATTCAAGGGGTATTGTGTGTTTGATGTTGTGTGTTTTTTAACTAAGCCCATGACCCCTCCCCTGAGGAAAAGAAAAAAAAATACAAAAAATAGAAAAACTTAAAATGAATAAATGAATACATAAAAAATAAATAAATAAATCGACTTCCTGTTCTGGGCTTGGAGTGTCGAGAGGTCTCCTTCGGGGCGGTCTGCTGACGATCTCAAAGTTAAGTTTCCGGTCGTTATCTGTCCCGTTTGAACTGTTTATTTTCTCACCTACATTTTACTGTGTGTTCCTAGTTCAGTTTTGTTTCAAAAATCGTGCTATTTTGTCGACGTCGTCTTAGTGGGTGCTTGAGGCCTACCGGTTCCCCTCGGTGTACAATTGTGTTTATTTGTTTTTTCTCCCCATTACCTTCAATTTCTATCTTCCCCACTTTCCTAACATCCCCCATCTCTCTCAACCAATCTCTCTATTTCTTAACTTTAATAATAAAAAAACGCAACCTTTCTCCTGATTCTGCTTCTTCTTCTTCATCGCCTCTTCTTCCTCCTCTTCTTCCTCGATTTTTTTTCTACACTTCCATGACCTAATCTGTTGAAAACTCTCTCAAACAATAATAATAACAAAAACAATCTCTTATATTGCTTCATCTTCCTCTTTCACACATGTGGTACTCTAAACTGCATCAAAATGCACTACTCTTTTACTATTTAAACAGACTGCTCTCAATTCGACCTTTCCTTCATTCCTTGCCGAAAAAATCCAACTGTTACAGCATTTCTTCTCTCCATTCTCTGAATTCGCCTTTATTGCATCCATCAAGAAACGTGTTTAATCGCATCTGTGACCTAAAACTTTTAAAAACCCCAGTTGGCTATGAATGTTCGCTTTCCATCAACCATTCTTTTTTGCAACTTCAGTGCCCTCTCACCCATCACTCTCACTCTCAAAACAACCATCCCACTCTTCTCCCTCCAAGCCTCCCTCTCACCTCTCAAAAATTCCCCCTCACCTTCCTCCCACCATTCATCCCCATCACTCATCCTTCTCAAAGTTTCCCCTCCCCTCTCATCCACAAAGCTGCCTCCTTCCATGGCCTCTCACCTCCATCTCTTCACTCCACCTCCTCAAATCCTCAACTGCCTTCTTCCCCCTCTCTTGTCTCCCCTCTCCCCCAGCACCACAGAACCTTTTCTCCTCCTCATTCCCCCCTCCCCTACCTATTCTGCAATCCCCCACACTCTTTCAACAACCCTCCTTACCTCCTCCCTTGTCCTACCCTCCCCCTCCCCCCACGCCCTGCACCCAAAGCCTCCTCCCCTACCTCTTCATTAAAAGTGTGGACCTCAAATATCCGGGGCCTTCGCTCAAACCTTTCAGATATTTACATACAGGTTGCCACTGACAAACCAGACATAATCTGCCTAACAGAAACTTTCCTCCCTCAAGACATCTCTGACTCCCAAGTATCTCTCCCTGGTTACTCCCTCCTCTGGTATGACAGACCTGAGCCTCGTCCTGGTGGAGGAGTTGCTCTCTTCATCAAAGACTCTATTCCTCACTCTCCATACACTACCCTCACTCCCCACACCCCCATACCTCTGGCTACGGCTTCCCCTCCACTCCCACCTCATGTAAAAATGTGTACTGTACTGTCCACCTAACAGTGATGACTCCATCTACACCTCACTATCGGAAAACATGGACCATCTTCTATCTTCTCATCCAAACTCTCTCTTCCTCATATGTGGCGACTTCAATTGTCATCATGTGAATTGGCTAGGTGTGGGTACCTCTCTCACCTGTCATGGCACCTCAGCAAAAGCTTTCTGCGACTCATTGGGACTGACTCAATCGGTCAACTTCCTGACCCGGATCTCAACCAATGGTACTCCATCTCTTCTGGATCTGATTTTGACAAATTTCCCTGACAATATCTGCTGCTCTTCTTCCGCTCCGATCGGTTCTTCTGACCACGTCCTTGTCAAAGTGGACATCTCTCGAGCTATTATCAGAGAACGACCTCACCGCCGTCTAGTCTGGCATTTCACTCAAGCCGACTGGCAGGGTCTCCAAGCAGCCATCAAACTTATAGACTGGTCTCCTATTGCTACTTTCTCCAACATCAACTCATCCTGGGAATTCTTTCAAAGAAACTTGCTCTCCCTCATGCACAGATTTATCCCCTCCCGTGTTCAGTTGTCTTACCCTTCCTCCCGCCCTTGGTTTACTGAAGCTTGTGGCGAAGCAGTTGTCCTGAAACAACTTGCCTTTGCCTCATGGAAAGCAAACCCAACTGAGGGCAATCTGAGTTCCTTCCATAAAGCTCAGAACAAGTGTGTATATAACCTCAG
Source organism: Eptatretus burgeri (assembly GCF_056783735.1). Lineage (NCBI taxonomy): Eukaryota > Metazoa > Chordata > Myxini > Myxiniformes > Myxinidae > Eptatretus > Eptatretus burgeri. The sequence continues at coordinate 105,202,940 of NC_140966.1, read as the reverse complement.
GAGAGCCAGAAAACAACATCTTTCTAATGTCAAGTCTGAACTCTCAAACCTCTGTCCCTCCTCAAAATCATGTTGGCATCTAATCAAATCTGTTTCTGGTGTATATCCCCCCTCCATCCCCTCCCTTACCTCAAATGGCTGCACTGGTGATACCGCACATGAAAAGGCTGAATGCCTAAACTCGGTGTTTGCAGCTAAATCTTGTGTCCAAAACCCATCGCTTTCTGAACCCAGCTTACCCAGTCACACCCAACTGTCCCTGGACTCTGTGTCCCTTTCTCCTGACAAGGTGGAGAGCTTGATGTCAAACCTCGACTCAGATTCTGCAACCGGTCCAGACGGCATCAGCCCATGTGTCCAAAAAACCTGCTCCTTTGCTCTTGCTCACCCTCTCTCTGTTCTATTCACCCTCTCATTTGCTCAAGGCCATCTGCCATCTGCTTGGAAATCTGCAAACATTACTGCCCTGCATAAAAAGGTGCAAAAACAGATCCCTGCAACTACAGACCAATCAGCCTTCTCACAGTCACCAGCAAGGTTCTGGAATCCATCATCGCTTCAGACATTAAATCCTTCCTCTTCTCCAATGGCTTGATTTCCGATCATGAAATTGGTTTCAGACCAGGTCACTCTACCCTGGATATGCTTCTTCTGCTCTCCCAACAATACATGGAGGTCCTCAATGCCAGACAGGAAATCTGGGCCGTATCCCTGGACATATCGCGTGCTTTTGACACAGTCTGGCACCCTGCCCTGGTCACCAAACTCTCTTCCTATGGTATCCAAGGCCATCTCCACTCATGGCTCGCAGACTTCCTCTCCTGTCACAGTCACCGTGTGGCCCTAAATGGAGTTTTCATCCCCTCTTCCTGTTCAGGCTGTAGTTCCTCAAGGTAGCTTTCTGTGCCCTGTTATTTATCTGGTTTTCATCAATGATCTCTCCGACTCTCTGGAAAATCATCTATATCTCTTTGCTGATGACTCCACCGTCTGCCGTACCATCTGTCATCCCTCAGACCGGCAAGCAGCAGCTTCTTCACTCTCTGCAGATCTAGATAAAATCACAAACTGGTCCAAAACGTGGAACATGTCTTTCAATCCAGACAAATCTCACACTCTCACAATGTCTCT
>NC_140966.1:105169309-105199309 GCF_056783735.1 Eptatretus burgeri | reverse complement strand
GACAGACGTAATGACGTCAGCGAATGACTGATGATGTCATGACGGAATTACGCCTCTCAGCAGTGACGTCACACGTCGCCATGCAAACGAACGTAAAAATTAGAAAATCGCCAAAAATTCCCAAACGAGTCCATCTGGCATGACCTCACATAGCCCATGCTGTTCATTAGACCACAGAGCAGCCGCGTGCTGAAAGTGGCGACAATCCGTCCGGCAGTTTTGGAGGAGATACGTCAAATTACACTCAGACGTTAACAGAAATAGTATATATATATATATATATATATATATATATATATATATATATATATATATATATATATATATATATATATATATATATATATATATATATATATATATTTTATATATATATATATTGTTTGGATTCAGCGACGGAGGGATTCTCAACACGCTCCGGCTGGCTCGGCACAGGCCTCGGGTCACGCGTCTTCATTCGCAATACCAACGTAATCCTGCACCTTACCAGTTGGGGAAATAGAACCCCGGTTACAGACTGGTTTTGTCAGATGCCGAGCATTTTCTGCCAGTCTGTCACCATTTTGGTTTTATATGCCAATCGAACGGATCGTTCCTCGATGCGACACAAATTAATCCATAGCGGCAACTTCATACGAACCAACCAGATTTATTGGGGAACATCAGGGAACACAACGCAAGCAAAATATTCATGACTTTTTATTAACAATCTTTAACCCGTTCTTAACTAGGGAACTACGGATTACAGGTTTCGAGGGGGTCCCTACCAAGATATGCCTTAAACAACATGCAGACAAGACAGACAGACAGCATGTAGACAAGACAGAGTATTTGGTGATGTTTCATGGACAAGAGGAAAGTGTCAAAAGCACGAATGTCGCTTGTAACAAGCCGATGTCCTTCGATTCGAGCCCAAGCTCGAACACGCCGCGTGGCAAGATGGCGGTGCCGTACTCTTTCATCTCAAGGCACCGCGTGCGTACGCCCTCCTCAGCGCGTTCTGGCCCCACGCAATGTCGACGGCACAAGACCGTTACAACGACGGTGGGTCTCTGCTGGTTTCCCACAAGGTCCAGCATACAAGTCAAGGCCTGGCCTGTTCACCAGACAAGGCCAAATCGATGTGTTTGGGCTCTGGCAGGCGGATCGGCAGGCGGATCGACAAACGTGTCAAGGACCTTCTCATGAAAGTCGATCGCCCACCCGACGTGCAGGCAGCCTCTGGTCGTTTCTCCTGCCTCCTTCACGAAGCAGATCGCAGACAGACACAGCCGTCCCCTACACAGCAGATCACGACTCCCACCAGTCGTTTCTCATTTCCACCTTTTCTTTCTCGGCCAATGGCAGACTCAAACCTCAGGTTCAGTTTTCTCTCCCAGCCGATTCACCACTGCCTTTCCTTTTCTCGCTCGCCTCGAGGCCCCTGCTCATCCAACAGATCGCGACTCGACACTTGTTTCTCTGTTGCCTTCCCTGCCTTTCTTTCGGCTCGTTCCTCACACAAAACAGACACAGCTGTCTCGTGTACAGCCGATCGGCGCCACCTCGATGCTCACAGTTTTACCACTTTTTTCCTTTCCTTCTCGCCTCGAAACTCGAGCACGCCTCGAAAACCGACTGTTCCCCCAAACTGAACCACTCCACGAGGTCTCCGTTTGCTGTCTCAAAGCCACTCGCTCCTCCCACTTTACGAAGCCGACAAACTCCTCCCCTTAGTTTTACTTCCTCTTTTTGGCCACTCCCTTTCAGCTGACTGGCCGGGGCCTATTGTCCGGTGAGGGAAGGAAGAAGAGGGAGCAATCGATCAACCACCACCGCACAAACAATAACAGCCTCTTACACCTCCTGACACACATGTAATGTCCATTTTACTGAACTGCCTGGCTAAACATGCATTTAATGGGGGATCTGAGCTAATCCTAACTTTAGTAGCCTACGAAGGGCCATTTCCGTAACAATATATATATACATATAAATATATATATGTATATAATATACATACATATGTTGTTCGTCTTTCGGCTGCTCCCGTTACGGGTCGCCACAGCGGATCATCCGTTATGATCCGCATACTGATTTGGCATAGGTTTTACGCCGGATGCCCTTACTGACGCAACCCTGGTCGCCTCTTACGACACAGGGATAAGGATTGGGTTTCGCCATGATTCCGGGCTGCCCTACACGCTCTCATAGCGTGGCCCAGCACAGAGTTCCCGTCCTCAAGCGATCCTCCAACCCAAGCCTCCGATTAGCCAGATTACAGGCGCACGCCACTACGCCCGGTATGTAATATATATATATATATATATATATATATATATATATATATATATATATATATATATATATATATATATATATGCAGTGTGTCCCAAAAAAGTATACAACTTTTCATCTGCAAAGAGAATGGTCATGACATATATTTTTAAAAAAGATATATGGCTGGATAGAAAGCTGAAAGCTTGAAGTTTATTGTACCAATGTCAAAATTTCCACCAAAATTTAAATTTTGGTATAGAATCGTCGTTTTCTTTTAGACCACATGTTCGACGTAGGCTCTACATTGTCTGATCACTGCCTGCAAACGCGTTGTCATGTTCTCCATCACTTTGGAAAACGTTTCCTGAGGAATGTTCTGGATTTCCAGGTGGATGTTTTCCTTCAGCTGATCAAGAGTCTGAGGCCGAGGGTTTACATAGATCCTGTCCTTGAGATACCCCCACAAGAAGAAGTCTGGAGGAGTAAGGTCAGGGGAATATGGTGGCCACTCAACATCTTCGTAGAGGGAGTTAAAGCGGCCCTCAAAATGTTGGTTCAGAAAACGCCTTGTTTCCCTGGCTGTATGGGGCGGTGCCCCATCCTGCTGAAACCACTGGGTTCTTATCTGGATCAGGTTGTTTCTCCTATGGGCCTGAGTACGTAGCTCAGGCAGATAGAATTCCTGAATCATTTCGCGATAGTTCCTCTGGTTTACCGTGCAAGTGCGTCCCTGGTCATCTTCAAAGAAGTATGGACCAATTATCCCACACCAACCAACCGCCACCCACATGGAGACTTTGAGAACAGATCGAGGCACCAGTTCAGTTGATGCATTACCAGGATTTTCAGTTCCTCAGTACCGAAAGTTTTGCTTGTTTACCTCCCCGGACAAGTGAGCATGGCATTCTTCCGTCATGTGAAGTTTTTTGAGGAAGTCTGCATCTTCCTCCAACTTTCCTGAGAACCAACTTGCAAAGTCGAGTCGTTTGCGTTTCTGTTGATCAGTAAGCACCGTTTCCGTTTGAATTTTGTATGGAAAGGCATAAATGTCTTGGCGAAGGATGCTCTGAACCTCTTATCAATGTTTGTCTTGGCAGAAAGTCGTCAAATCGATTTTTTTTGGACTCTGAACGACCACCTGTCACACCATTTCCACATTTTCTTCACTACGACCTGTCCTCTTCTGACCACTATGACCTTTGTGAAGGTCACAGATGGTTCCCACATTGGTAAACTTTGCGATGGTGCACTTTATTGTCCGAAAGTTTGGTGCATGGCGCAAGTGGATTCCGAAATGTCTCGAGTAAAGACGTTGCACCTGTATGACACTTTTCGTCTGGTGCCAAAGTTCAACAATTTTAATCCGTTGTTGTACGGTCAGTCTTGGCATTTTTCTGGCGCTTGCTTGGTATCAAAATAAACTTCAGGGTCTGTGCAACAAGAAATGAAGCATTAGTGACAAAATTACTGCTATTTTAGGATCAAACGAACCATTTTAAAAGTTGAATATTTTTTTGGGACACCCTTCTCAAATATATATATATATATATATATATATATATATATATATATATATATATATATATATATATATATATATATATATATATATATATATATATATATATATATATATATATATATATATATACAAAAAATATATATGTTCATATATCTTTTTATATATACACACACATGTATGAAAACTTTTAAGTTTTATATGGGAGTAAAATTGAATATGGTAAGAGAAGGTGATGAAACTACTCCCTACATGAGGACAAACCCTCACTTTATCTCATTTCAAGATTTTGTAAGATGTGATGTTTACGATGAACTTCAGAAACAAGAACAAGATGTTGATAACACTGTCGTAGTTAGTGGATTTACTTTTACAAAAATGATCTTTTTAGATATACACTTCTTAAAATCAGATCTTCTTCAAGCTTCTTCTTGAATTTTTTTTTGGTATTCTTGAAGTCTTGAATCAATATTTTGGTAAATATTGATTTACCAAAAGAGATAAAACTTAAGAAAGCGGTTGTTAATATTCAAAACAAAGATAATAAATGTTTTCTATGGTCTGTTCTTGCTCACTTACATCCTCCACAATGGAAACCTGAAAGGGTTGAACATTAGAAGAAACACGAGAATACATTAAATGTTGAAGATTTAGTTTCCAATGTCATTGAGAGATATTCCTAAATTTGAGAAAATGAATAATCTATCTGTTAATGGATACAAACAAAGTTCAGATATTAAAAATTTCAAACTATAAAAATGATGAAACACACATTCACCTTCTCTTCTTTACTTCAAAGGAAAAATCACATTATGCTTTCATCAAAAATTTATCAAGATCAACCAAATCACAACTATAAAAGAGAAAATGTAAAACGTATTCTTGAAAGAGAAGTCTCAACTCCTTTCACACAAAAGAACAATTAAATCAACATTCAAAATATTGCAGTAATCATAAATTAACTGCAATCAATTTACCAAAAGCAGGTTCAAACATATCATTCAAAGATTTTAACAAATCTATAAAACATCCGTTTGTGATATATGCTGATTTTGAAAGTATCCTTGAAAAGATAGATTCTGTTTCTCCAAATCCAAATAAATCATACACAAATAATTATCAAAAACATACTCCTTCTGGTTTCTGTTATTATATAAAATCATCTGTTGGTGATGAATACAAGAAGTTAGAACTTTATAGAGGAGAAGATTCCTCAGAGGAGTTTGTAAGACGATTGGAAAAAGAATATACAAGACTGAGAGAAATAATGGTTAAAACCTATAAACTAATGTCATTAACAAAGGGAGAGAAAAAGGAATTTAGAAAGAACAGTATCTGTCATATTTGTGAGGAGAAAATTGAGGGAGAGGTCAAAGTTAGGGATCACTGCCATCTTACTGGTAAATATAGAGGTCCAGCTCATTCCCGTTGTAATTTTAATTACAAGCCCCCAAATTTTATTCCTGTCTTTCTTCACAACAATTCTCACGATGACACACATTTATTTATAAATGAACTTTCAAAGACATCTGGAGATATTTCTGCTATTCCTAACACAGATCAAAAATGCATCTCATTCACAAAAACAATTCATACATCCCCCATAACCCATATCAGATTTCTTGACACGTACAAGTTTATGGCAAGTCCATTATCTAACTTTGCATCAAATATTAAAAACTTACCGAATCTTAAATCACATTTTTCAAATCAAGAAGAGATTGATCTCTTATCACATAAGGGAATCTTTCTGTTTGACTATATGGATTCATTTGAGAAATTAGCCTGGTGTTGGCTCAGTGGTTCGGGTGGCAGATTGGGATCCTAGCGTCCTGAGTTCAAGCCCCATCGGCCGCTGCATTAATACACCAGGGGGTTGACTCAGCCTGTCATCCTTCCGAGGTCGGCGAAATGAGTACCAGTTCCAGTGTGTGTACTGGTAGAGAGACACTGCATCAGCGACAAAGTCGCGCATCAAGAAATGATAGCTACCCCGGCTGCTAAGCTACCATACGACCACCATTTGAGAAGTTTAAAGAAACACAACTTCCTTCAAGGGAAAGTTTCTATGGCAAGTTGAATAAAACTCATATTTCCGATCGAGATTATATACACAAGCTAAAAAGGTTTGGGAGAAGTTTAATACAAAGAATCTTGGAGAATATCATGATTTGTATCTTAAAACTGATGTGTTGTTATTGGCTGATGTGTTTGAAACTTTTAGAACAGTCTGTCATAATAAAAATTATTGTGGATGAGATCCCGTTCACTATTACACAGCCCCAGGTTTGGCTTGGAGTGCTATGTTAAAAATGACAAAACAAAATTGGAATTAATCAGTGATATAGATATGCTTTTAATGATAGAAAAGGCTTAAAGAGGAGGAATATCTCAAGTATGTTCCAAGAGATATGCCAAAGCAAATAACAAATATCTTCCTGATAATAATAAGAACGAGGACAACTCTTACCTGATGTATTCTGATGCTAACATTTTGTATGGGTGGGCTATGTCTCAATCTTTAACTTATGGAAAACATAAATGGGTTAAAGAAAAACATTACGAAAAAGTTTTCAAGACATTGTTGTCTCCTCTCAAAAATAATTGGATGAAGCTGAAGTTGGATATTATTTTGAGGTTGATTTAAAATATCCAGAAGAACTTCATAACAAACATAAAGACCTACAGACCTTATGCCCCTGATAAAGTCCAATAAAAGAATGGTTAAGTGATTACCAACAATCATTTAATATAAAAGGTAAATCTACAGAAAAACTACTTCCTACATTAAATGATAAAGCAAGTTAAGTTTTGCATCAAAGGAACTTGAGATAATATTTATGTGCTGGGTTGAGAGTGAGAAAAATTCATTGAATTTTGAAATTTAAACAAAGTCATTGGTTAAAGAAGTATATTGATTTTAATACAAAAAGGAGAACAGAAGCAAAAACAGATTTTGAGAAGAACTTTTATAAATTAATGAATAATGCTGTATTTGGAATGACTATGGAAAATGTTAGAAATCGACAAAACATAAGACTTGCTACATCTTGGAAACAGGCTTCAAAGTTAATTAATAGACCAAGTTTTGAACTCGCGGAGGTGTTTTCAGAGAACTTTTGTGCTCTTCATTTGAAAAAAGAGAGTATTGAAATGGATTAACCTATTTATATTGGAACATCAATTCTTGACTTGTCAAAGTCGTTAATGTATGACTATTACTATAATAATTTAAAATCAAAGTATAAGAATAATGTGTCATTGTTATATATGGATACAGATAGTTTTATATTAGAAATTAAGACAAGTGATGTATAGGAGCATATGATTCATAATATTGATATATATATATATATGATACAAGTAATTATAAGTCAGGTGATGTGTTGTTTTCATTAAATAATAAAAAGGTTATTACCTTCGCATTCTGCAAAAGGTTATGTATTGGTCGCTGTGTATTTATTTATTTATTTATTTATTTGTGAATATGTGTGTGTGTGTTTGTTTTTTTATTCGCATAACTCAGAAAGTATTAAACCAAATCGCTTGAAATATGGTGGGATGATGGGTTATTATCCAAGGAACATTTGATTAGATTTTGGGAGCGATCGGGTCAAAGGTCAAGGTCAAGGTCACGGAAAGGTCAAATTCGTATTTTTACCATAGCGCGGTCAATTTTGATCTAATTGGCATGCAACCGATGCCAAAATGTTCAGAATTCATTGCCCAATCTTGTGATGGGTGGTATGACACAATTACGTCATTACCCTTGTTAGCGGTTGGGGGTCAAAGGTCAGTGGGGTCACGACCTTTCAAAATATGCGGTTTTTATCATAACACGGTCAAATCAAAACCGATTTGCATGAAACCAACACCAAAATGTTCACTGTTCTGTTCCCCCCACTCTCATGCCAAGAACAAAAAAGTAGCGGAGGCGAAGGTATGCGCTCTACCGAGTGCCCATTCTAGTTTATTATCTTGCCAAAACGAAGTTTTTGCAAGATATGTTCGTCAGCTTGTATGTTTTTTTTTCATTTTTTGTTTGTTTGTTTGTTTGTCTGTAATCACGTATAAAAAATTCTGCAGAGCACAGTTATCATTGGAAATGTTTGTAACTTCGCATATCAGAGGCCTATAGAGGTCCCTTTCAGCGCATAAAATTTTGAAGGTCAAGGTCAAAGGTCAAGGTCACTTTGTCGCAAATCAGGGGAGTCGATGAAACCCTTATTTTTTGAGTAATTTTGATCGGATCGTCTTCAAACTTCATGGGAATATAGTTCATGGTCTGGCGCTCAGCTGATTAATTTTTGGTGGGGATTGGCCTTGACCTTTATGGTTAGCCCCTCAGGTCAAACATATTTGACCCCAAGGTCAAATTTTCAAGTTTTAGGAACCATATCGTGTAGTACCTCAAATTGAACACCTCGATGAGTGCTTTCCAGATATGTCAAGCTTGAGACATTATGACATCATTTGGTGACGTTATGAGGCAAAAGCATATTTTTCATGGTTACTCTGTAGAACGATTCTCATCGGAATCTCTCGTGGGCAGATATTCCTCAAGGAGTCGCTCCTGGTGGATAGCAGCTCTGTTCACCTCAGTGTGACCTTAAAGAAGTCACACGTGGTCACCTTTTGGCAAGATTTTTGGTTTTTTATTTATTTATGAATATGTGTGTGTGTGTGTGTGTGTGTGTGTGTGTGTGTGTGTGTGTGTGTGTGTGTGTGTGTGTGTGTGTGTGTGTGTGTTTGTTATTCGCATAACTCATAAAGTATTAAACCAAATCGCTTGAAATATGGTGGGATGATGGGTTATTACACTGAACAACAAAAATTTTTTACTGGAGATGTGTAAAGTGATTTAGACTAATTTGGGTACGCTGATTTCAAAAATCATAACCGTTTTGCTGTATCATGTCAGGAATTTCAGTAACAGAAATATTCCCATTGCCTAGAAGTCAGGATTTCAATGAAATTTACAAAAATTCATTTATTCATTTATTTCATCATGAATGCTTCAAAATTATAGAAATTACAGAAAAACTCCACTAGAATGTAATTAAAAATGCTTTAGGCATTTGGCTTTGCGTTTGTGCTGCTCTGTGTCAGTTTCACGATGCAGTAACCAGCAGAAATCGCCCATCATGTTCGGGTTGTGCCACCCTTGGTAACGCGTCTCCATGAGTGAAATTTCTTGGTGGAATCGCTCGCCGTGCTCGTCCGAGACTGCTCCCAAGTTGTCAGGGAAGAAGTTCCGGTGCTGGTGTAGGAAATGGATTTTCAGGGACATCCTGGAGCCAAGTTTCCTGAAGGACTCCAGCAGCTGCTGCACTATTTCTTCATAGTTGTCCGCGCGCTCGTTCCCCAAGAAGTTGTCCGTCACAGCTTTGAAGCTCCTCCACGCTGCCAGCTCTTTGGGGTTTAGAGTTATCGGAAAAGTTTCGTCCTTCGTAATCTGTCGGATTTGTGGTCCAACAAAGACACCAGCCTTGATCTTGGCCTCCGACAAGGTGTTGCCAAACTTTTCCTTGAGGTATAAAAACCCACGCCCATTCAGATCCATTGCCCGTACAAAACTTTTCATCAAGCCGAGCTTTATGTGGAGTGGTGGAAGGAAAACCTTGGCTGGGTCGACAAGGGCGACATGCTTCATGTTGTGTCGACCAGGTACATGCTCTTTTCGCTCTTCCCAATCTTTCTTCATCCAGTGATTCTTGTCGTCTCTGCTATCCCAGAGACAAAGGAAGCACATGTATTTCGTGTAGCCTGACTGCAGCCCTAACAACAGCGCCACCACTTTCAAGTCTCCGCAGATGTGCCAGTTGAAGTCATTGTACTTGATGGAATCAAGCAGCTGCCGCATAGTCTCATAGGTCTCTGTCATGCCGAACGCATGAGCCAGTGGGACTGATGGTTTCTCGTTGCCATTGTGGAGCAAAACAGCCTTCAAGCTGTTCTTCCCCGAGTCGATGAAGAGGCGCCAGTCTGCAGGATCGTGATCACACCCAAGTTCTTTCAACAGACCGTTGATGTCACTGCAGAATGTCATCGTGTCTTCCATCTCAAAGAACTCAGCCATGTCTCTGTGACGTGCTCTGAACAAGGATATCTTGGTGTTAGGTTCAAGTAGATTCCACTGCTGCAGCCTTGATCCAAGCAGCTCTGCCTTCGCCTTTGACAGCGAGAGATCTCTTACAAGATCATTTAAGTCTCCCTGGTTCAGAAGGTGTGATTCTTGAGTGTCGGGTTCAAAAGGTTCATCATCACCATCCTCTTCACCACTGCTTACAGCTATGTTCTGATCAGCTGGAGGTGTTGGAACGGGGTTCTCATCATCATGAGGCACAGGTTTACGAGCAGAGACGCAGTCAGCGTACTTGATGTGACCTTTATTCTTCTTGTTGAACCCGGCGATGCTTGTGCAGCAGAAATAACAATCATCATGATGATGCTGCGGCTCACGCCATATCATGGGCACCGCAAATGGCATGCTCGCGCGCTTGTCCACCAACCACTGAGTCAAGGTTGTGTGACAGCTTGTGCAGCAGATGTGTGGTGCCCAGCTCTGTTCTTGGTCCCCCACCTTACACCCGAAGTAGTGAAAGTAGGCGGCCTTCATTTTCACTGCTGTAGATATACTTCGCTGTTGATCTTTTTTGGTATACCGACCACAGACATAACAGAAGTTGTCAGGATGATTGGTACAGGAACGCCTACTCATCTTTATCTGAAAGAAAGAAATATAACACAAGTTAACAACAATTGTACGAAATAGACATGTTAAAGACATATGTAAATTTCATTGAAATCCTGACTTCTAGGCAATGGGAATATTTCTGTTTCTGAAAATCCTGATGTGATACAGCAAAACGGTTATGATTTTTGAAATCAGCGTACCCAAATTAGTCTTAATCACTTTACACATCTCCAGTAAAAAAAAAATTTTTGAAATTTGTTGTTCAGTGTTATGCAAGGAACATTTGATTAGATTTTGGGAGCGATCGGGTCAAAGGTCAAGGTCAAGGTCATGGAAAGGTCAAATTCGTATTTTTACCATAGCGCGGTCAATTTTGATCTAATTGGCATGCAACCGATGCCAAAATGTTCAGAATTCATTGCCCAATCTTGTGATTGGTGACATGACACAATTACGTCATTACCCTTGTTTTTAAAAGAAAATGTCCCAAATCCTGGCATTATAATCAGTACTAAAATATATTGTTGCGGATTCGCGCCCGCCGGCGTGCGAGCGGCCACGTAACTCGAATCGCGGCACTTTGCCCACCGGACGGACAATCCCGTCGTGACCCTCTCGGACTAACGCCGGGAACTAGTCACGGGTGGGCCTTTCGGCCTCACCACAATCGTGCCAATCGCCCCCCCGCGTGGGATAGGGTTGTTCGCCAAATTCGACCTACCTAAGTACCCACACGGAGGGTAGACCGGGCGATCGCACCTCGCCGCAGGTCGACTTCGGACACGGGCCACTTTAAGCGACCCGTTCCGTACTATCGGGATAACCGAGCGGTGTTATCGTCAACCTCGACGGTTCCGATTAATTATCGGGCGTATTTAGCCCACGACCAACCCTTTACGTGAAGTAAGATGGAGATTCAATTAGAGAAAAGACGAAGCGAAATGGGAGAAACAGTTCAACATAAAGCACATTTATTCCGCGGCAAACGGAAAGCACACATATACAATCACAACAATTATGCACCAAAAGCAAATGTAAAAGTAACACGACAATTCTGCACAAAAAGCAAATGCAACAAAAGAGACACAATGCAGATCTACTACCGACTACGCGAGCACACGGCAACACTTACACAGTTTTATTTCACAGACGGCGCCGACAACACATATACTCCAAAGCAAAAGAAAAAGGGGCCACCCTCAACGATAAGGGGGCAGACGGGCCTGGGGGCCGAGACCGCGTCGAGCCTACCCGTCTGGTGATGAGCCGCAAAATGGCGGCGGCGCCCCGACTCCGCGGGCCTCGCTGGCACTGCCTGGAATGGGGTGGGAACGGGGCCCCCTTCTCACACTATCTCAGCGCGGGGAGGGGAGGAAACGGGGGGGGAGGGTTGTTGATGCTCGGGGGGTGGAGGATATCTGGCTGGCTTGGGTCCCGCGACGAGCGACTCCACTGCGACCTCGACCGCGTTCCCGGCCTCCCCTCTCCGCAGCTCCCCGACTCTGACACGAGCGCAGACCTCCACAAAGCTTCTTGGCTTCTCCAGCCTCTCCGGACCCCGACAGACACTCTCTCGACTGATTTCGCCGCCGCCACAACTCTCCAACTCTTTCCTCTTCTCAACTCCTTCCAACTCTTCCCAACTGCGACTGAATTCGCCGCCACCACAACTCTCCAACTCTCTCCAAACACTCAACTCCCTGACTGAATTCACCGCCGCCACAACTCTCCAACTCTCTCCTCTTCTCAACTCTTCAACTCTTCCCAACTGCCCTGATTCGCTCCGCGCTCGGCGCTTTATAGTGCGACAGGAGAAATCATATGCAGATTTTTGGATCAGGAACGGCTCGGGGGCGGAGCCACGCTCCCCATTGGACAGAGGAAAAGTGGGCTGAATCATTCTTGATCCGCGAATTTGCATATAGTGATTATACTCCGACGCGCCTGGAGGCGGGGCTAAATCGCCCCACGCTCGCTGATAGGACGGAACAGAAGTGGGCGTGAATCATTCTTGATCCGATTTCTCGGAAAGGCTGGTGTTTTTGCACCCGCTGCTCGGTGCGCGCCCTGTACGAGTCCAGGATCGGTGCCCACAAGCGGCGCGGGAATGGCGGTGATGCGATGGTTGCGAGAGCGAGATGTGACGGTAAAGGTCGTGGCTGTTGGCGTTGTTGTTGTTGTGAAGCGGCGTTGCGGTTGGTGGTTGTTGTGTGATGGCTGTTGAGACGTGGTTGGTGGTAGTTGTGGTGGTAGTAATGGCGGCTGGTCCAAAATAAAGATAGTAAAAGAAAAACGGCTATCTAAAAGGGTCGCAGCCCGAATGAATAACATTTATTCCCTCTAAACAACGGGTTTGGGCTAACTACACATATACTTACAGAGATATCTCACCTACGGGACCTGAATGGTGGTTTGCGAATTTCATCAACCACAACACTACCCCCTCCCCTTTTTACAGACTCGTCCCGAGTCGTCAAATTTTCGTGTGCCATCATGTGTAGTTCTCCCCTAGTACATTTTACCTACGGATCCCTGAGTGCGACATTCATGGTATTTGTGTCCCCAAAATAAATAACCTGAGGGCTGAGTAACTATCTAAACAAACTCACTCACACGGACGACTTAAATAAAATTGCCGGCGCTAAGACAGACATGCCGGGGGCGCACTCATATGTACAGTACATCTTAACCTTAACTTACAAATTTTACACTAAACCATGGCCCAGGATCAATGGACTCTGCAAAAAGAAAGCAGTTAGCAGGGAGCCAGGCTGCTCGCATGCAGTCTCTGGCTCAAACAATGCAGGTGACAGGGAACGTGGTCGGCTGCTCACACGCAGTCCAAGGCCTTCCCTTTTGAACTGAACGCAGTGAACCACAACGGTGCATGGGCTGCACAAACGCAGTCTCCGTGCCAGCTCAAATGGCACACGCAATGAACACAACGAATGGATGGATGAATGGATGGACGCAAACACGGTGCACGGGCCGCCACTGCAGGCCCGTGTTGTAGCTGCCAACAGGGCAGTTCTTGCAGCTTGCAAACTGTTGCTTTCTGATCCTGGCGCACATGGCAATGAACAGGGGGGGGGGGGGCAAAGCAAAAATTGAACGGGGCTGGTGAACAGGGGCAGTGGGCATGGCATGGCAAAGGTGATCAGGCAAACACAGCCTGCAGAACAAGGCCGCTGCAGGCAAACACAGCCGGCAGATGAACTGGCTGGCACAGGCCTTGCAGAAAACAGCTGCAGACGATCCGGCCGGTACAGGCCTTGCAGCACAGCAGCTGCAGTCGATCCAGCCGGCACAGGCCTTGCAGCAAAACAGCTGCCGATGAAGCTGGCCAGCCTTCGCCGTTCAGTGGAGGTTGGTGGAGGGAGTGCGGTGGTGCTGGCCACTCGGAAGGCGGGCTCGGACCTACTCTACGGTCTCCCTCCCAACCTATCGCCTTTGCCTGTCACTGTCTATACCCACTCCCTCAATTTGTGAAGCCCAATTTAGCCCCAACTTTTTTTTTTTTATTTCCTTTTTTACTTCCCCACTATAAATCGTCCCCTAACCCCCTTTACTGTCCTTGTTCGGCTAACCTATCCTGTCACCTAGCCTACTCCCAACCCCTACGTTCCCTTCCCGGAGGGGAATAAGGGAGAGCTAGCGTCATGTGTCGAGGCCCAACGAAGCCTCAGAATGGCCTCCCCAGACTTCAGCGATCTAACCCAAAGTGGGTCCAGCGGCCCACAACGAGAGCGAGGGGATGGATGGTGCGGAGGGGTACACTTCCTAATCTACCCTAACCATTAACCTGTTAAACTACCCCGGGGCTTCCAACAAGCACCTCTCGCTTAAACTATTGGTTCTAACAACCCAGATTCCCGTCGCCTGTGTTGGTGTCCTCACAATTTCGGGCCTCGCCCCCCAATTTTCTTCCCATGCCCTCACACGGTCTCATGGCTGGGACGCGTGGCTCCCTTTGGCAGGCACGACCCTCTGCCGAATTTCCAGCTATGGCACCCCCGGGCACTACACTGCCTCCGAGCCTACCAGCTCCCTAAACACCGGGGAGTGCCCCCCATGGCACCTCCCCTGAAACGCACACGTGGCAGGCTGGCTTCCCAGGCCCCTTTCTGAGGGTCACCCGTGCCCACAACACTGCCCACGCAGCTAACGGCGCCCCGGGCCCCCGCACCAAGCGGGCGCACCCGTGCCCACTATGCTATCCCGGCCCCCCATGGGCCCTTGGCCTACTACGGCCGACTAGCCTGGTGCCCGGGGTACCCACTCAGCGATACTCACCTTTCGCAGCCACGCTCCCAGCCTGTCAACAGGGCTCCTGCACCCCTCCAAATGGGTTTCGAGCCTACATTCACACCAACAACAAAACGACCTCCATTTTTCAATTTAACTAACCCCCTAACTCACTCTACACTGACCCCGGGGTCCCTTGGGCGGGAGTCACTCATCGCACCATGCATTCCCCATTCGCTCCACTCACACAGACCCGCTGGCCTCACTCACTCACCATGTACTCACCTCACAATTCTTCAACACACACACACACACACCGCTGAACTCTGCCATCCTTCTAACTACCTCCCCTAACTAACTCGTGCTCCCACGTCGTCCCTCATACTAGTAGCACGTTCAATTTAACACTACGTAGCTAAACTACGTCCCCTCTACACATTCAAAGTCTGTCACTGTCCTCAAATGTCTAAAAATCATTTCCCCACCTAAAGCTCACTAAATCCCTCTACCTAATCCATTCCACGGACTCCATGAGGACTTACCCCTGCCCCATGAAGTCGGTCTAACTAAGCTAACCCTTCCCCCTAACTAGTTTCCATCCTGTGCCCAAGTAAGGGGGTCTTCCACCCCTTGCCTGGGAATCCTGTTCACCCGAAAGTGAGGCTTGCTTTTCATTTTCCCACATGCGCAGCACCAGCGCGGCAACTCGCAACTGCGCACTAGCGCGGCAATTCACAGCTTGCGCACTTTGCACCTGCCCGTGACGTCATGCAGCTGCACGTGTCCCTCGTCCCTCCTTGGACGGTACCATCCGCAGGGATACCCTCCTGCCGGATTCCAACCCCACGTGCAGCCATGACGTCACCGTGCGCATAAAAAAAAACACAAGCCCCACGTCTCGAGGGGTTCCCCACGCGAACACATGTGCTTTGCCCGTTGGAGCTTAACACACACGATCGCGTGGAGAACCCGTCCGGTCCAAATCCATAATCCTGCCTAAACTTTGTCCGTCCGCGGGATCGGCAAATCCACCGCGTGCGTTTCCGGACCGGGACTTCACTCCCGCAAGCGAGCACGTGGGGGCCTCGTGCGTTGCACAGCACGGACCTCGCGCTCGCTGCTGGGTGAACCCGGCACGCCGAAACAGCTGCAGCCGCTACTCGGCTTTTGTCCCTCACATGTCGCCGTCGTAGTCTCCATTCCACCCACGCACACCTGCGTGTTACGACGCTCACACTCCACTCCATTACATTCGCCCCGGGAGACGCGGCTGCATGTTCACACATGCCCACCGACATCTCCCTCACACACAGCGATCTTGCACACGCTGTCTCTCTCACACTCGGCCGCTCACTCACGCATGCCATTACCCTTGCACACGTGGCTCCACTCACTCGCGGCCTTTCACTCACTCGTGCCATTTCCCTCACACAAACCATACTACTCACACACGCGGGGGCGCTCGCTCGCGGTGCCTCATCCACACACGGCGTGCTGGGAAGCACGCCCTTCTGCACACTTACCACCACACCACTCACACACGGGGTCGCTTCCACACACGGGGTCTTTGTCACCCACCCGGTCACTCTCACACACGCCCTTGCACCCGCGCTATGCGTGCGTTGCAGCACGCATTTCGCCACACTCGTGAACACACACCTCGACACCACACACCGGGACAACCACACTGGGGATTCGTGTCCCCACAAGGGTCTCCGGGGCCTCTATACCCCCAAGCTCTCCGTGCACCTGTCCACAGCACTCCTCCCCTCGACCTCGCAAAGCACGACCGAACCTACCTGGTCGTGACTCGCCTCAAGGGGGCATACTCCCTCCCCTCGTTCCTGGAGGAGGCCATCCCGCTGCTCGCACTGGGTCTCCACCCAGTCCACCAGCTCACCCCCATTGTCCTCCACTCCCTCTGTGTGTGTGTGCGCGCGTCTCTCACCCCGTCATTATCATGCAGTCTCTCCTCTATCGTTCCCATCTCCCGTGTCTCTATTATTTCCGTCTCTTCCCTTGTTATCTCCCTCGTGCACGTCTCCGTCACCCCAATTAGTTTTTCCCTCTCGATCACCGTCACTGTTGCTTTCTCCGTCACCTTCACACTTCTCGCCCAACACGTCCCCCGAATTATTTTCTCCTTACCCGCCTCCACCGCGGGCCTGACAGCCGTTGCACCCCCTCCCAGCTCGTTCGCTCCCACACGTGGCGTCGCCATTTTGAGCTCCGCGGTTACTGCCTTCATGCCCGCCTGCAGGCTTCGGCCCATGTTCTGCATCTCACCCCGCAGCTCTTTAATTTCTTCCTTCATTTTGAGTGCGTTTGTTTCCATATTTTCGTTCATGCCTTTTATTTCGTTTTTCATTTCATTTGTGTTTGCATCCATTTTCGTTTTCACTTCGTTCATTCGCTTGTTCATGCCTTTTATTTCGTTTTTCATTTCATTTGTGTTTGTATCCATCCTCGCTGTCATTGCCGCCAGCATGGGGGCATAGCTGGGCCATGTCGGGTGCGCTTGGGTGAGCCGATTCGGCAAGGATCGGGGGGTTTTGGTGGAGAGGGGGAGGGGAGGTGTCATACACCGCGGCCGCCGCCGCACCTATTTCGGGCTCTGGGTTCAGTTGGGGGAGTTCGTGTTCCTGCACCACCAACATTTCCTGCACGGGGTTTTCATCCTGGACCATGGATTCTACACATTCTAAATCCATTTCTAATACCCCCGGCTCCCGCTCGCCTTGAGACGCCATCTTGCTTCTCGTAAAGGGTTAATTTGAATCGCTCGTAATTTGGAGGGATCGGGGGGTCGCTCCTCTCACCCCTGGACCGATTCCCGTGAATTTAGCTGGAGACAGGAGAGCCCGTTTTCCCGCTCTCCGACACCAGTGCCGCGAGGAGGGGGATGGGTTTGTATCCCACTCCTGACACCAGTGTTGCGGATTCGCGCCCGCCGGCGTGCGAGCGGCCACGTAACTCGAATCGCGGCACGTCGCCCACCCGACGGACAATCCCGTCGTGACCCTCTCGGACTAACGCCGGGAACTAGTCACGGGTGGGCCTTTCGGACTCACCACGATCGTGCCAATCGGCCCCCCGCGTGGGATAGGGTTGTTCGCCAAATTCGACCTACCTAAGTACCCACACGGAGGGTAGACCGGGCGATCGCACCTCGCCGCAGGTCGACTTCGGACACGGGCCACTTTAAGCGACCCGTTCCGTACTATCGGGATAACCGAGCGGTGTTATCGTCAACCTCGACGGTTCCGATTAATTATCGGGCGTATTTAGCCCACGACCAACCCTTTACGTGAAGCAAGATGGAGATTCAATTAGAGAAAAGACAAAGCGAAATGGGAGAAACAGTTCAACATAAAGAACATTTATTCCGCGGCAAACGGAAAGCACACATATACAATCACAACAATTATGCACCAAAAGCAAATGTAAAAGTAACACGACAATTCTGCACAAAAAGCAAATGCAACAAAAGAGACACAATTCAGATCTACTGCCGACTAAGCGAGCACACAGCAACACTTACACAGTTTTACTTCACAGACGGCGCCGACAACACATATACTCCAAAGCAAAAGAAAAAGGGGCCACCCTCAACGATAAGGGGGCAGACGGGCCTGGGGCCGAGACCGCGTCGAGCCTACCCGTCTGGTGATGAGCCGCAAAATGGCGGCGGCGCCCCGACTCCGCGGGCCTCGCTGGCACTGCCTGGAATGGAGTGGGAACGGGGCCCCCTTCTCACACTATCTCAGCGCGGGGGGAGGGGGGGAAACGGGGGGGGGGGTTGTTGATGCTCGGGGGGTGGAGGATATCTGGCTGGCTTGGGTCCCGCGACGAGCGACTCCACTGCGACCTTGACCGCGTTCCCGGCCTCCCCTCTCCGCAACTCCCCGACTCTGACACGAGCGCAGACCTCCACAAAGCTTCTTGTCTTCTCCAGCCTCTCCGGACCCCGACAGACACTCTCTCGACTGATTTCGCCGCCGCCACAACTCTCCAACTCTTTCCTCTTCTCAACTCCTTCCAACTGCGACTAAATTCGCCGCCGCCACAACTCTCCAACTCTCTCCAAACACTCAACTCCCTGACTGAATTCGCCGCTGCCACAACTCTCCAACTCTCTCCTCTTCTCAACTCTTCAACTCTTCCCAACTGCCCTGATTCGCTCCGCGCTCGGCGCTTTATAGTGCGACAGGAGAAATCATATGCAGATTTTTGGATCAGGAACGGCTCGGGGGCGGAGCCACGCTCCCCATTGGACAGAGGAAAAGTGGGCGTGATTCATTCTTGATCCGCGAATCTGCATACAGTGATTATACTCCGACGCGCCTGGAGGCGGGGCCAAATCGCCCCACGCTCGCTGATAGGACGGAACAGAAGTGGGCGTGAATCATTCTTGATCCGATTTCTCGGAAAGGCTGGTGTTTTTGCGTTTTTGCGTATATATATATTGTTGCGGTCTTCGCGCCCGCCGGCGTGCGAACGGCCACGTAACTCGAATCGCGGCACGTCGCCCACCGGACGGACAATCCAGTCGTGACCCTCTCGGACTAACGCCGGGAACCAGTCACGGGTGGACCTTTCGGTCTCACCGCGATCGAGCCAATCAGCCCCCGCGTGGGATAGGGTTGCTCGCCAAATTCGAACTACCTAAGTACCCACGCGGAGGGTAGACCGGGCGATCGCACCTCGCCGCAGGTCGACTTCGGACACGGGCCACCGAAGCGACCCGTTCCGTACTATCAGAATAACCGAGCGGTGTTATCGTCGACCTCGACGGTTCGATTAATTATCGGGCGTACTCAGCCCACTACCAACCCTTTACGTGAAGCAAGATGGGGGTTCAATGGGGAAAAGACGAAGCGAAGCGGGAGAACAGCTCAACAATAAAGCACATTTATTCGCGACACACGGGAAGCACACAAATACAATTCCACCAAATGCACACAAAAAAAGAAAACACAATTCCATTTACACAAAAAGCAAACATAAAAGTGAAAACACAGTGCAGAGCTAATACCGACTACCGAGCACACGGCAACACTTATACAATTCTACTTCACAGACGGCGCCGACAACACATACCCAAAACCAAGGAAAAGAAATCCCCCAAGAATGAGGTAGGCCTGGGGCCGAGACCTGGTCGGGCCTACCCGTCTGGTGATGAGACGCGGAGCGGCGATGGCCCCGCAACCCGCGGGCCTCGTGGACAGTGCCTGGCAGGGGGTGGGAACGGGGCCCCCTTGGTCGCACTATCTCAGCGCGGGGGAAACAGGAGGGGGTTGCTGATGCTCGGGGTATAGAGGATCTTTATTATGTGCGACGAGCGTCTCCACCTCGGCCAGGTCGCGCTGCCGGCCTCCCTCGGGCGCGCAGCTCCTTGCACGACGCGAGCACCCCCTCGTCCGCCCTCGCCGCCTCTCCACAGCTCCGTCCCCTCCGTTCCGACTCCAACGCACACGACGAGCAGCTCCACCGCCCGCGAAGTCTTGACTCTCTGTCCGTTCTTGTTTGCGACTCCTCGTTCTCGTTCTGCTGACTCTCTCCTTACTGACTCTCTCGTTCCGACTTTTACGACTCCTTTGACTGACGAACACCGTCCTTTTATCCCCCCGTAACTTCGCCTTTGACCCCCTCCCTTTGACCTTTCAACTCGCTCCCCATTGGCCCGAGAAAAAGTGGGCGTGAAGGCTTTTTGATCCACAAATTTGCATATATCGATCGCCCTGGGGGCGGGGCCAATTCGCCCCTCGCTCACCGATTGGACGGCAAAAAGTGGGCGTGTGTCGTTTTGGATCCGTTTTTGAAGCAGAAAATCCGTGATTTTGTACACGCTGTTCAACGTGCGCCCTACACGAGTCCAGCATCGGTGCCCATGAGTGGCGCGAGATGACGGTGATGCGATGGTGGCGAGTTGTGACGGTAAAGGTCATGGCGGTTGTGGTGAAGCGGTGGTTGTGGTCGGTGGTTGATGTTGTGGTTGTGATGGTGGCGATTGGTCCAAAATAAAGATAGTAAAAGAAAAACGGCTATCCTGAAGAGTCGCAGCACGTATAAATGACATGTATTCCCACTAGACAACGGGTTTGGGCCTAACTACACATGCACTTACCGAGATACCTCACCTAAGGGACCTGAATGGTGGTTTGCGAATCTGGTAACCACAACACTACCCCCTTCCCTTTTTACAGACTCGTCCCGAGTCGTCAAATTTTCGTGTGCCATCATGTGTAGTTTTCCCCTAGTACATTTTACCTACGGATCCCTGAGTGCGACATTCATGGTATTCGTGTCCCCAAAATAAATAACCTGAGGGCTGCGTAACTATCTAAACAAACTCACTCACACGGACGACTTAAATAAAATTGCCGGCGCCAAGACATACATGCCGGGGGGGCGCACTCATATTTACAGTACATCTTACCTTAACTTACAAATTTTACACTAAACCATGGCCCAGGATCATTGAACTCTGCAAAGAAAGCAGTTAGCAGGGAGCCAGGCTGCCCGCATGCAGTCTCTGGCTCAAACAATGCAGGTGACAGGGAACGTGGCTGGCTGCTCACACGCAGTCCAAGGCCTTCCCTTTTGAACTGAACGCAGTGAACCACAACGGTGCTTGGGCTGCACAACGCAGTCTCCGTGCCAGCTCAAGTGGCACACGCAATGAGCACAACAAATGGATGCATGGACACAAACACGGTGCACGGGCCGCCACTGCAGGCCCGTGTTGTAGCTGCCAACAGGGCAGTTCTCGCAGCTTGCAAACTGTTGCCTTGATCCTGGCGCACATGGAAATGAACAGGGGGGGCAAAGCAAAAATTGAACGGGGCTGGTTAACGTGGGCAGTGGGCATGGCATGGCAAAGGTAGCAGGCAAACACAGCCCGCAGAAGAAGGCCGCTGCAGGCAAACACAGCCGGCAGATGAACTGGCCGGCACAGGCCTCGAAGAAAAACAGCCAGCAGATGAACTGGCCGGCACAGGCCTTGCAGTAACACAGCCAGCAGATGAAGCTGGCCAGCTTTTGCCGTCAGTGGAAGTTGGTGGAGGGAGTGCGGTGGTGCTGGCCACTTGGAAGGCGGGCTCGGACCTACCTACCTGTCTCCCTCCCAACCTATCGCCTTTGCCTGTCACTGTACATACCCACTCCCTTAATTTGTCAAACGCCAATTTAGCCCCAACTTATTTTTTCGTTTTTATTTTTACTTCCCCTCTATAAATCGTCCCCTAACCCCCTTTATCGTCTTTGTTCGGCTAACCTATCCTGTCACCTAGCCTACTCCCAACCCCTACGTTCCCTTCCCGGAGGGGAACAAGGGAGAGCTAACGTCCTGTGTCGAGGCCCAACGAAGCCTCAGAATGGCCTCCCCAGAGTTCGGCGATCTTAACACCAAGTGGGTCCAGCGGCCCACAACGACAGCGAGGGGATGGATGGTGCGGAGGGGTACATCTCCTAATCTACCCTAACCATTTAACTGTTAAACTACCCCGGGGCTTTCAACAAGCGCCTCTCGCTTAAACTATTGGTTCTAACAACCCAGATTCCCGTCGCCTGTGTTGGTGTCCTCACAATTTCGGGCCTCGCCCCCCAATTTTCTCTCCGTGCCCTCACACGGTCTCCTGGCTGGGACACGTGGCTCCCTTTGGCAGGCACGACCCTCTGCCGAATCTCCCGCTATGGCACCCCGGGCACTACACTGCCTCCGAGCCTACCAGCTCCCTAACACCGGGGAGTGCCCCCCATGGCACCTCCCCTGAAACGCACACGTGGCAGGCCGGCCTCCCGGGCCCCTTTCCGAGGGTCACCCGTGCCCACTGCACTGCCCACGCGGCTAATGGCGCCCCGGGCCCCCGCACCAAGCAGGCGCACCCGTGCCCACTACTCTATCCCGGCCCCCCATGGGCCCATGGCCTACCGCGGCCGACTAGCCTGGTGCCCGGGGTACCCACTCAGCGATACTCACCTTTCGCAGCCACGCTCCCAAGCCCGTCAACAGGGCTCCTGCACCCCTCCAAATGGGTTTCGAGCCTACACTCCCACCAACAACAAAACGACCTCCATTTTTCAATTTGTCTAACCCAGCTAACTCACTCTACACTGACCCCGGGGTCCCTTGGGCGGGAGTCACTCCTCCCCCCAATCACTCATCGCACCATGCATTCCCCATTCACTCCACACACACAGACCCGCTGGCCTCACTCACTCACCATGTACTCACCTCACAACCCACAACTCTTCAACACACACACCGCTGAACTCTGCCATCCTTCTAACTACATCCCCTAACTAACTCGTGCTCCCACGTCGTCCCTTAAACTACAGCACGTTCCTTTTAACACTACGTAGCTAAGCTACGTCCCCTCTACACACTCACTGTCAGTCCATGTCTCCAAATAAATCATTTTATTTCCCAACCTAAATCTGGCTACAATCCCTCTAACTAATCCATTCCACGGACTCCATGAGGACTTACCCCTGCCCCATGAAGTCGGTCTAACTAAGCTAACCCTTCCCCCAAACTAGTTTCCCATCCTGTGCCCAGGGTCAAGGGGGTCTTCCACCCCTTGCCCAGGAATCCTGTACACCCGAAAGTGAGGCTTGCTTTTCCTTTTTCATGCGCAGCACCTGCGCGGCAACTCAGAGCTCGCGCACTTTGCACCTGCCCGTGACGTCATGCAGCTGCACGTGCACCTCGTCCCTCCTTGGACGGTGCCATCCGGCAGAGATACCCCTCCTGCCGGATTCCAACCCCACGTGCAGCCATGACGTCACCGTGCGCATAAAAAAAAAACCACAAGCCCCATGTCTCGAGGGGTTCCCCACGCGAACACATGTGCTTTGCCCGTTGGAGCTTAACACACACGATCGCGTGGAGAACCCGTCCGGTCCAAATCCATTTACCTGCCTAAACTTTGTCCGTCCGCGGGATCGGCAAATCCACCGCGTGCGTTTCCGGACCGGGACTTCACTCTCGCAAGCGAGCACGTGGTGGTCTCGTGCGTTGCACAGCACGAACCGCGTGCTCACTGCTGGGTGAACCCGGCACGGTCCTCGAAACAACCACAGCCGCTACTCGGCTTTCTCTCTTTACATGTCGCCGTCTCCGTCTCCATTCCACACACGCATACCTGCGTGTTACGACGCAGACAGTCCACACCATTAAACTCACACCGGGAGGCGCGGCTGCGTGCTCCCGCATGCCAACACGACATCTCCCTCACATACCGCTCTCTCTCACACACACGGTCTCCCTTGCACACAGCGACCTTGCACACGGCCGTTCACTCACGCGTGCCTCACTACTCACACAAACCATACTGGCCGTTTCATTCACACACGCGAGGGCACTCGCCCGCGGTGCCTCACTCACACTCCGTGCCTCATCCACACCCAAGGCGCCACTCACCCGCGGTACCTCACTCATACACATGGCGACACTCACACACGCGGTCTCTTCCACACACGGTGCCTCACCCACACACGCGGGGGAACTAACCCGCGGTGCCTCACTCACACTCCGTGCCTCATCCACACACGGCGTGCTGGGAAGCACGTACTCCGGCACCATCGCCACCACACCACTCACACGTGGTGCCTCACTCATACTGGCCGTTTCACTCACACACACGGCCTCACTCACACACGGTGCCTCACCCACGCACGGCGTGCTGGGAAGCACGTACTCTGGCTCCATCGCCACCACACCACTCACACACGGGGTCGCTTCCACACACGGGGACGCACTCACACCTTGCACCACACACACAGGGACAACCATACTGGGGATTCGTGTCCCCACAAGGGTCTCCGGGGCCTCTATACCCCCCAAGCTCTCCGTGCACCCGTCCACAGCACCCGTCCCCTCTACCTCGCAAAGCACGACCGAACTCACCTGGTCGTGACTCGCCTCAAGGGGGCATACTCCCTCCCCTCGTTCCTGGAGGAGGCCATCCAGGTGCTCGCACCGGGTCCCAACACGCTCCGCGAGCTCAACCCCATTGTCCTCCACTACCTCCGTGTGTGCGTGCGCGTCACTTACCCCGTCTTCATCGTGTAGATTTCCCTCTATCGTTCCCATCTCCCGTGTCTCAACTATTATTTCTGTTGTCGTCACCTCGTGTCTCGTCTCACACGTTTTGGTCTCCCCATTTAATTTTTCCCTTTCGGTCATCGTCACGACCCTCGCCCAACACGTTCCACGAATTATTTTTTCACCCGCCTCCACCGCGGGCCTGGCTTACGGTGCACCCCCACCCAGCTCGTTTGCTCCCACACGTGAAGTCGCCATTCCCAGCTCCCTGGTCACGGCCTTCATGCCCGCCTGCAGGCATCGGCCCATGTTCTGCGTCTCACCCCGCAGCTCTTTCATTTCTTCTTTCATGTTTGCTTCCATTCCGTTTATTTGCTGTGTATTCGCATCCATCGTCGTTTTCACTTCATTTGTATTTGTATCCATCTTTTCATCCATTTTTTGTGTATTCGCATCCATCTTTTCGTTCATGCCTTTCATTTCGTTTTTTATTTCATTTGTATTTGTATCCATCGTCGTTTTCACTTCATTCATTTGTTTGTTCATTGCCGCCAGCATGGCTATAGCTGGGCCATGTTGGATGCACTCAGCTGAGCCGTTTCGGCAAGGGTTGGGGAAGGGTCTTGGTGGAGAGGGGGGGGGGAGGTGTCATACACCGCGGCCGCTGCCGCACCCACCTCGGGCCTTGGGTTCAGTTGGGCGAGTCCGTGTTCCTGCACAATCAACATTTCCTGCTCGGAGATTCCATCCTGGACCATGGACTCTACATTATTACACATATACATTTCTAATACCCCCGGCTCCCGCTCGCCTTGAGACGCCATCTTGCTTCTCGTGAAGGGTTAATTTGCTCGCTCGTAATTTGGAGGGAATCGGGGGTCGCTTCTCTCACCCCTGGACCGATTCCCGTGAATTTCGCTGGAGACAGGAGAGCCCGTTTTCCTGTTCTCCGATACCAGTGCCGCGAGGAGGGCGATGAATTTGTATCCCACTCCTGACACCAGTGTTGCGGTCTTCGCGCCCGCCGGCGTGCGAACGGCCACGTAACTCGAATCGCGGCACGTCGCCCACCGGACGGACAATCCAGTCGTGACCCTCTCGGACTAACGCCGGGAACCAGTCACGGGTGGACCTTTCGGTCTCACCGCGATCGAGCCAATCAGCCCCCGCGTGGGATAGGGTTGCTCGCCAAATTCGAACTACCTAAGTACCCACGCGGAGGGTAGACCGGGCGATCGCACCTCGCCGCAGGTCGACTTCGGACACGGGCCACCGAAGCGACCCGTTCCGTACTATCAGAATAACCGAGCGGTGTTATCGTCGACCTCGACGGTTCGATTAATTATCGGGCGTACTCAGCCCACTACCAACCCTTTACGTGAAGCAAGATGGGGGTTCAATGGGGAAAAGACGAAGCGAAGCGGGAGAACAGCTCAACAATAAAGCACATTTATTCGCGACACACGGGAAGCACACAAATACAATTCCACCAAATGCACACAAAAAAAAGAAAACACAATTCCATTTACACAAAAAGCAAACATAAAAGTGAAAACACAGTGCAGAGCTAATACCGACTACCGAGCACACGGCAACACTTATACAATTCTACTTCACAGACGGCGCCGACAACACATACCCAAAACCAAGGAAAAGAAATCCCCCAAGAATGAGGTAGGCCTGGGGCCGAGACCTGGTCGGGCCTACCCGTCTGGTGATGAGACGCGGAGCGGCGATGGCCCCGCAACCCGCGGGCCTCGTGGACAGTGCCTGGCAGGGGGTGGGAACGGGCCCCCTTGGTCGCACTATCTCAGCGCGGGGGGGAAACAGGAGGGGGTTGCTGATGCTCGGGGTATAGAGGATCTTTATTATGTGCGACGAGCGTCTCCACCTCGGCCAGGTCGCGCTGCCGGCCTCCCTCGGGCGCGCAGCTCCTTGCACGACGCGAGCACCCCCTCGTCCGCCCTCGCCGCCTCTCCACAGCTCCGTCCCCTCCGTTCCGACTCCAACGCACACGACGAGCAGCTCCACCGCCCGCGAAGTCTTGACTCTCTGTCCGTTCTTGTTTGCGACTCCTCGTTCTCGTTCTGCTGACTCTCTCCTTACTGACTCTCTCGTTCCGACTTTTACGACTCCTTTGACTGACGAACACCGTCCTTTTATCCCCCGTAACTTCGCCTTGGACCCCTCCCTTTGACCTTTGAACTCGCTCCCCATTGGCCCGAGAAAAAGTGGGCGTGAAGGCTTTTTGATCCACAAATTTGCATATATCGATCGCCCTGGGGGCGGGGCCAATTCGCCCCTCGCTCACCGATTGGACGGCAAAAAGTGGGCGTGTGTCGTTTTGGATCCGTTTTTGAAGCAGAAAATCCGTGATTTTGTACACGCTGTTCGACGTGCGCCCTACACGAGTCCAGCATCGGTGCCCATGAGTGGCGCGAGATGACGGTGATGCGATGGTGGCGAGTTGTGACGGTAAAGGTCATGGCGGTTGTGGTGAAGCGGTGGTTGTGGTCGGTGGTTGATGTTGTGGTTGTGATGGTGGCGATTGGTCCAAAATAAAGATAGTAAAAGAAAAACGGCTATCCTGAAGAGTCGCAGCACGTATAAATGACATGTATTCCCACTAGACAACGGGTTTGGGCCTAACTACACATGCACTTACCGAGATACCTCACCTAAGGGACCTGAATGGTGGTTTGCGAATCTGGTAACCACAACAATATATATATCCGTTTTTGATCCGTTTTCTTCGGAAAGTCTGTGATGTTTCTGAACACGCTGCTCGGTGCGCGCCCTGTACGAGTCCAGGATCGGTGCCCACAAGCGGCGTGGGAATGGCGGTGATGCGATGGTTGCGAGAGCGAGATGTGACGGTAAAGGTCGTGGCTGTTGGCGTTGTTGTTGCTGTGAAGCGGCGTTGCGGTTGGTGGTTGTTGTGTGATGGCTGTTGAGACGTGGTTGGTGGTGGTTGTGGTGGTAGTAATGGCGGCTGGTCCAAAATAAAGATAGTAAAAGAAAAACGGCTATCTAAAAGGGTCGCAGCCCGAATGAATAACATTTATTCCCTCTAAACAACGGGTTTGGGCTAACTACACATATACTTACAGAGATATCTCACCTACGGGACCTGAATGGTGGTTTGCGAATTTCGTCAACCACAACAATATGTTTGTGGGAGATGCCAATGATTATTTATTATCTTGCCAAAACGAAGTTTTTGCAAGATATGTTAGTCAGTTTGTATGTTTTTTTTAAATTTTTTTATTTATTTTTTGTTTGTTTGTTTGTTTGTTTGTCTGTAATCACGTATAAAAAATTCTGCAGAGCACAGTTATCATTGGAAATTCTTGTAACTTCGCCTATCAGAGGCCTATAGAGGTCCCTTTCAGTGCACAAAATTTTGAAGGTCAAGGTCAAAGGTCAAGGTCACTTTGTCGCAAATCAAGGGAGTTGACGAAACCCTTATTTTTTGAGTAATTTTGATCGGATCGTCTTCAAACCTCATGGGAATATAGTTCATGGTCTGGCGCTCAGCTGATTAATTTTTGGTGGCGATTGGCCTTGACCTTCATGGTTAGCGCCTCAGGTCAAACATATTTGACCCCAAGGTCAAATTTTCAAGTTTTAGGAACCATATCGTGTTGTACCTCAAATTGAACACCTCGATGAGTGCTTTCTGGATATGTCAAGCTTGAGACATTATGACATCATTTGGTGACGTTATGAGGCAAACGCATATTTATCATGGTTACTCTGTAGAACGATTCTCATCGGAATCTCTCGTAGGCAGATATTCCTCAAGGAGTCGCTCCTGGTGGATAGCAGCTCTTTTCACCTCGGTGTGACCTTAAAGAAGTCACACATGGTCACCTTTTGGCAAGATATGGGTCACCCTGTGGGTGACATTGTTTTTATTTGTTTGTTATTCGCATAACTTAAAAAGTATAAAACCGAATTGCATGAAATTTGGTGGGATGATTGGTTATTAGCCAACGAACATTTGATTAGATTTTGGGAGCAATCAGATCAAAGGTCAAGGTCAAGGTCATGAAAAGGTCAAAATCGTCTTTTTACCATATCGCGGTCAATCTTTATCCAATTTGCATGCAACTAATGCCAAAATGTTCAGAATTTAATGCCCAATCTTGTGATATGCAACTTGACACAATGACGTAATTGCCCTTACTCGCGCTTGGGGGTCAAACGTCAGGGGGGTCACGACCTTGCAGATGTGCGTATTTTTATCATAACGCAGTCAATTCTTATCCGATTCGTATGAAATCAGCACCAAAATGCTCCTTGTTCTCTTCCCCACACTCTTATGCCAAGAACAAAACAGTCGCGGCGGCGAAGGTATATGCTCTCTACGAGTGCCCGTTCCAGTTGGTAAGTTTAAAGATTAATTGGGTGGGTAGGTCATGAGTGAATTTGTAGGATTGAGATCAAAGTCTTATGCTTTTACGTATATTGATAATAACATTGAAAGGTGTGATGAGAAGCTAAAGGGAATAAAGAAAAATATAATCAAGGAAACAATAAACTTTAAACATTATTTCAACCCTTTAACCTTAAAGAAGGAAGAGTACAGAAAATGAATACAATGAGAAGTTTTAAACATTAATTATATACAGAAGAGATAAATAAGAAAGCATTCAGAGCTTTTGATGATAAAAAAATATATTTTAGAGAATGGAATCAATAGTCTCCCTTATGGTTATAAGTACAAGTGTTAAGATATTGGGTTGGGAATTTTAACTGGCTACCGTCATCTTTTTACTGATTTATAAATGATAGAACCAAGCAACAACCAAACCAAAGAGTGGGGATGTAATCAACCTTGGTATTTAAATGGGAAACATAAAGAATGTGAGAAATATCAAATAAGTCTTATTGAAGAAATAACCGGGGTAAAAGTTGATAAAACAAATAAGTGGATAAATTTAATTACAAATAAGTTGGAGGATGTAAAGAAAAACAAAATATCCTTGAATGGAATGAAAACTTTGATGGTTTTCAATTGAACAATGGATAAACAATTTACTACAATCTCAAAATGATATGTGGCTCAGGAGGTGGTCAAACAAGAACATTAAGAGAAGTTTATCATTTCATTTCTGCTCAACAAAGACACTTAAACCAAGAACCAAGTTCTCAGTTATTCTTTGTGAATACACTCGATGGAAATGAATGTTATAAGAAAATGAAGTTATTCCCTAAAGTATAACATGG
>NC_140966.1:105136809-105164309 GCF_056783735.1 Eptatretus burgeri | reverse complement strand
TGTACTTCGTGCAGAAAAAAAACTTTCTCAGTTGTCACCAGAGCGTATTGAAGAATCATCTTCGACCAGTTCAAAATTATCATCAGAAGGTACTGTCGATGGCATTGCAGAATCTATTTCAACAGATGAGGACGAGGAGGTTTTTGAGCGAGAAACAGAGGTTGACCTATTAAACCAGTCGTTATCAATGATGGGCGAAAGCCCATTCGACAAAAGAAAGGCGGAAAGGAACCCAGGGTACGTTCCTGAAAAGCGAAGTAAAGTGGAAGATTCTGTGCGAAAGAAATTAGAACTAGTTGCTGGACCAAGCACTACGGAGAAAACACTAAATACAGCGTTAAAATGTGATGAAAACTGCATGCCAGAGGTGATCAAAAGGCTGAAAGAAAAATACGTTGTTTCGAGCCGTTCAGAGCAAATACGTATACTGACAATATTTGCTAGGAATATGAGCATCAGAGAGATGATTAGTGAATTCAGTTGCTTCCAAAGAATGGCTGTGTTAGCCAAAAATTTAGAGAAAGAAAATGGAATACTATAGTCTCCAAATCTCAAACAGGGTAAAATATTGCCTGACGAAGTGAAATCCGCCGTAACCAAATTTTACCGAAGTGATGAAGTCAGCCGAATAATGTCGGGAAAAAAGGACTGTGTGGTGGTCAGGAATGAACATGGAAAAGACAAAATTCAAAAGCGCCTGGTACTAAACAATCTCAAGGAACTGTTTCAGAAATTCAAAGAGAAGAACCCTGGCTTGAAAGTTGGATTCGCGAAGTTCGCCATGCTCCATCCCTCAGGGTGTGTCCTGTAAGGTTCAGGCGGTACACACAGTGTATGTGTATGTACGATACATCAAAATGTGAAACTCATGATGTTTGGTTCCAAAATTCCACAGATAGCCGAACTTCCTCGCTATCATCATGTGATAGCACGCATAGTTTGTAACCCAGCACAACCGGCATGGTATTTCAGAACTTGTGAAAGTTGCCCATCAATTGAAGACTTCAAAACCGAGCTACTGAGTGCTTATGAACTGGAGGATATTGATTAAATTCAGTTTAAATGGTGGACATCCACAGACAGATCTGAACTGAGCTCCATGGTCCTGCCTTTGGAAGAATTCATAAATCAATTCTGTGAACGCGCGGTGAAATTAGTGAGACACAACTTCATTGCCAAGGCCCAATCTCAGTTTCTGAAAAATAAGAAAGACGAAATCGGTGAAGGATAATTTGTCATTATTGGAGACGTCTCAGAGAACTATTCGTTTGTCGTACAGGATGCGGCCCAAGGATTCCATTGGAGCTGCTCTCAAGCGACAATTCACCCCTGGGTTTACTATTTCAAATCGGACAATGGCAAATTAAACCACGATTCGTTCACGATTATATCAGAATGCAATCCTCACGACGTTGTCTCAGTCCACCTCTTCCAAAGAATACTCATTGAACACTTTAAATCTAGCTTTGGAAATGTAAAGAAACTTTAATATTTCTCAGACGGTTGCGCTGGCCAATATAAGAATTGCAAAGCCTTCATAAACCTATGTCGTCACAAATCAGAGTATGGTATTGACGCAGAATGGCATTTTTTTGCCACAAGTCATGGCAAGGGCCCTTCAGATGGCGTGGGAGGTACAATCAAACGAGAAGCAACACGTGAGAGCCTGCGTAGACCTTACGACAGTTGAATTATTTCTCCAAAATATCTTTTCGCCTTTGCTGAAAATGGTTTGCATGAAATGAAGTTCGGTTACGGGATCCAAGAGGCGTGTGACAAGGAAGAACGAAATCTGGAAGAAAGGTTAAAAACGGCCAAAACCAAAGCTGGAACTCAAAAACATCATGCTTTCATCCCTATTTCTGAAACTGCTCTTCAAGTACGCGAATCCAGCCTTAGCGAGGAACACCGTATCGAGTCGGCTATTTCAAAATCTACACCAACTTTTAACGGGAAACTCTCAGGTTGTCGCAGTGCACTGTGATGGAAAATGGTGGCTTGCCTGCATCATGGAAGCCTTTCAGGACACTCATGAAGTGAAAGTGAATTTTCTTAATCCAAACGGGCCCGCAAATAGTTTATTTTTTCCTGACATTGAAGATCACTGCATTTTAGACATTTCTGATATACTTCTTTCCGTAGAACCAAAAACTGCTACAGGTAGAACCTACACAATCAGTAAAAAAGAAACACAGCTGTCAAATAAAACATTGGTTGGCAAAAAATCTTAACTATAATATGCTGGGAAAAACTCTTACTCATACTAGTATCGCTCCAGTTCCTGCATTTGCATGTGGAAAACGTATGTACAATATACTGATATAGGGTAATGGAAATCTTGTGTTCAAATATTGTGCGATGTATTGTGTGTCCAGCACCCGAGTCCTCGAACAATAAAACCATCATCACACTTGAACCCATTGAGATCCCATTTTCATTTATGCTGAGGTGTTGGAGTATATGAAGGGGTATCGGGTCCATTGGTTTGGCTGGGGAGCGGGGGCCCAAGGTCAAAGGGCGCCCCAAACTATAACTTTTTGAATTGCTGTTTCGGAGTGATTTTACTTGAGGCGATTCGAAAGATCTCGCTTTTACGAGCGTTTTGATACCAAGATCAGCCAAATCGGACCACGACAACCTGTGATATGGCCACTGGAAGATTGTGGGGCAGCCGGGGGCGCCCAAATTTTGGGGGGCCCCTAAAATGGGCCCCGATGGGCCCACAGGTTTAAACGTTGATATTTAGATTTTTTCACCCAAGTGAATAAATGACCAACATATGGGGAGAAAATGAGGTATTGGTGTCGGGAGGGTGTGTACACTTGACATGGAGTGCCCCATATGTAACCGAAGCAACGTGACTTTTTGGAGAAGATACTCCAACTTTACTCTTGCATATAGCAGGTGGGACTGACTCTTTTTTTTTTTCGACGCCATCCCTACATGAGAGGACTTGCACACTCCCTGATACCTTCCATTCCCCCCACCTTTCTTTTCTGTTGTGTGCCCCCCCTTCCCTTGTCTCCACCTCCTTTATCTTGCATCCACCTCTCTCCCTTGCCTAGTTCCCCTTTCCTAATCCTCTACACCCCACCCCCTACCTCCCCTTGCGGCATCAGTCTTCAAGTTAAGATCACGTGTTCTACATTTGTCTTCTCCAGCACTCCGTTCACGATTCGTATCCTCGTTCAAACACAGTTGCTTGTTTATTGAAGTTATTGATTTTTGCCGTGCTGCATTTTGTGCTCTCCTTCATTGTCATTGTCATCGTTCGTTCTGTTAAACGTCATGTTAAATCGATGACATATGGACGTCTTCCCTTCCCACCATTGTACTAGTTATGAGTATAACAGACAGCCGTTAGAAAAAGCACCGGATTGTACATCCTATGCAGGGCTTTGCATTTGTCCAATCACCGCTCGGTTATCAGGGGGTATGCCCCAAGTGCACAGGATGGTGAGCGAACGTTCGGACACCCCGTTCACCTGATGTGCTGCAGTCTTTACTGTCAATGAAAATGTAAGTTTATTTCAATAAACGGGCCCATCAATGAGCAACGGTGTTTTATGTATGGTTGTACCATGTTTGTCCCTTTCTTTGTCGAATAATTTTTCCATTTATGTGTTGAATTCAAATTGCATCATATAGCCATCATTTATTGTCAGCCTCAGTGATGCCTTGTCTATTTCTCATACGATAAACTATGGAATATGCAGGACTGGGACAGGGAGCTGTGGAAAACATGATGGAAATGGAGAACCAGCGCATTGCTGAGAACTTGGCCACCAAGGTGTCGAGACTAAAAGAAGTAAGTACCCAGGGTGCACTCACTTTCTGCTCGTCCCTTTCCTGTTTGCCATGAAGTTGGATTTTGTCATTAAAGTTCATCGTTGGTACAACAATTCGATCTCCTCTCTGCATCGTGTTTCATTGGATCGTAGAAAAGCTAGTTTGGATGATTTTGCTGTTGAATCACACACGTTGCTTTATTAACGTCTCACATGGGGCTGCTATTTATACCTCGTTTTGGCTTGATGGTCAGGGTGGTGGGCTTGGGATCCTGGGATCCTGATTTCAAATCCCACTCGGCTGTTGAATTAATGCCAGGTGGGGTTGACTCTGCCTGTCATAATTCCGAAGTCGGCAAAATGAGTGCCGGCTTGCTGGTATCCTGTGTCGGAGTGGTGACCCATCCAGGATTGTGCCCAATGGCGAAGGAGACTGCTTAAGCAGCACCAACGCTCTGCACAGAGTATGGTCTCGTTGGATGGATGTATGGATGGGGCTGCTTTTTCCATTTCACTTGTGTGTGTGACGATGCCAGGAAATCCCAAAAGACTCGAGACACTCACCTTATTCGGCCTTTCCTCCTGGTTGTCATTTTGTGTCCGATGTGACCACCCCAGATGACCTGACGAGGAGACTCACGGCGTGCCCCCTTCGGTCTTTCTTCCTGGTTCATCAACTTGTGTCCGATGTGACTATCCCAGGCAATCAAATATGACTCGAGACGCTCACGACGTGCCTCCTTCGGCCTTTATTCTTGGTTGTCATCTTTTGTCTGATGTGACTATCCCGGGCGTCCCAAAAAGATGAAACGCTCACCGTGTGCCGCCTTCAGCCTTTTTTGCTGGTTCATCATCTTGTGTACGTGACTATTCAAGGAGACCAGGAAAGATGCAAGACGCTCACCGCTTGCCTTCTTCAGCCTTCGATTGATCCCGTATGACCCTGGACTGCCTCGAGCTCGTTTCTTCCTGGCTTGCCATCTTATGTATGTGACTTTACCATATGACCCAAGGACTCGTGATGCTCACTGCACACATTCTTCAGCCTTTTTTTTTTTTTTTTCGTGCTTCACCATCTTGTGAATTTAACTATTCTCGGTGACCCGTAAAGATGCGAGACACTTACTGCACGTCTTCCTCAGCTTCGGTTCGCCATGTTGTGTATGCAGCAAAGTGCATTGTCCTTCAAACTGACTTCTCAGTTGTCTTCTTTAATCAGTGTCAAATCTTCACATTCTAAATAATTTGTTCAGTTGAATTTTTTTGAAGTGCAAAATTTATTCATTTTTATCACCGATTGACTTCAGAACCAGAAGAGAGCACTCTATAAACTTCTCTGACTTATTTTTGAATCAGCATTTTTTTTTTCCCCCTCCTTGGTAAATGAGAAGATAGTCAGAAGCCAGCTGCACCTGCTCATAATGGGAAGCCACACTCTATGGCACTTCAGATGAAGGACTTGTGCACTATAATGCGCCGTGGATGGTTCTGAATGGACTTGGCTCTGCAGAGAATACCAAGGTGCCGACCAGCCGAAAAGGCCAGCTTGTAGCCTGTTCTGCCAAAAAAAAACAATAGTGCCTGATAATGAGGCCTTCATTTATAGTTTCTGAAACCTTTCAAGGTATTCTCAGGCCTTTAAAAGCTTGATTACTCCTTCATTGTGGAAGGTGTTGTACAGGATATGTATGCAGCAAGTGCAAGCCATCATTAGTCAAAGTTGTATTACCCCCGAAGGTGCTCTTTAATAAGGATGTCCGTGATGGACAGTCGTCAGCATATTGTGCATGCAATCGTCTGTGTTACACGATTTCAACAGGCTTGAAGTCTCCATTGAGCGAAAGTTTTGGAATCGTTCGTTGAACGTTGAACTCCTCCATCTCATTTGCTGCCACCTTGATTCTTAGCAATGTCTTAGTTATCCAACTTTACTCAGACTGTAGTCTCACACACGGACACACGCACACCCACCTCCACAACGTATGCCATCTTGTGCAGTGTGGTATGTTGTTACAATGTTATATAAGCGTCTTGACTGGAATCTCGTATTGATAATACATATTGATAAGATGAAAGCAGGAAATGCATGGTTACGGATCTTTAGGTGTCCGACACTATAAAGACAAATTCCGTCGATGGACGTGCGCATTAATCTGCACACACGCCTTTTATAAACAAAGGTCCCATTTTAACTGCTGCTCCATTTGACCCTGGGCGGTCTCGAGCTCTTTTGCTCTCGGCAGTCATCGCCGTAGTTCCTGTCACTGCGGAGTTCCATCAGCCTGCTACTTCGATCAATTTTGTTTCCTTTGCGACGATTATTTCCGGCCTTTGTTGGTTGCTTCCTTGCCTGGTTGTGATTTCCAATTTTTATCCTCACACTTAAAAAAAATAAAAATAACGGGGGGTGGGGGTCACTCCCCGTCACCCCCCGTCACCCGATATATAAAAACGTCACCCGATCTCTTCCTAAATGGTTGTGCAGAAATATACCAAACTTGGTAGTTATGATCACCACATGACAATGAGGTGCGAGAGCAGGCTCATTTTTGGCGCCACCGCCCCGAGCAGTCAAAAAGTCAAATACCAAATAATACAATTTGGAAACTTTGTGTACATTACATTTTAATACACTTTTTAATGAAACTATCTGTTTGCAATCAACATTGGGGGCGGCATTAAATATGTAACAGTTTTTTTTTTTTTTTGATTGGATCCCCGTTTCATACCCCAAGGGGAGGGGGTCATGAAATGTGGAGTGAAACATGCGGTGAATGTTTCAAAATGGAGGGGGGAAAAAAGTTAACTCAAAATTTGATGTTGGGTCATTCCTGGTGGAGCTTTTTGCCATCTTTCAACTTTTCTTCAGGTGCGAAGCATGGGGATTTGTAATGGCACCTCATCGACTTCGCTCTCGTTACCTCCGTCACCGAAGGTGGACGGAGGTTATGTTTTCACCCCTCTCTGTTTGCCTGAACCATTTTGGTGAAGATCCGGATCCGGCTAATAAAAAAAAAAATTTTTTAAGTGCTTCTTCACCAGTCAGAGGTAGTGCCAAAAACGATATATAGCACGATGTCTCAAAAAGTTGTGGACGGATTTGGACGAAAACTTGCTGGACAGGTTGGGTGTGTAACAAGGAAGAAATTGATTCGATTTTGGTGAAGATCTGTAGCAGGAGAAATGTTTTTTTTTTTAATGATTCTTCAACATTGAGAGGTCAGGCCAAAAATGATATCCATCCATTGGGGCCATACTCTGTACAGAGCATCATTGCTGCTGAAACAGTCTTCTGGGCTATTGGGCACAATCTTGGACGGTCGCCACTCCGATGCAGGATACCAGCAAGCTGGTAATCATTTTGCTGACCTCTGAAGGATGACGGGCTGAGTCAACCTCACCTGGTATTCAATGGCCGAGCAGGATTTGAACTCTGGACCCTAGGATCCCAAGCCTGCCACCCTAACCATGAAGCCAACACCAGGCATAAACACGATATATAGCACAATGTCTCAAAAAGTTGTGGACAAGTTATGACAAAACTTGGTGGATGAGTTGGTTCGGCGACAAGAACGAGCCAATACGATTTTGCTTCAGTTCCGAATCCAGATCTGACCAATCAGTGGGATACAAAACATAAACTGTTCAGCCTGGCGGAGGTATGGGCTCTGCCGAGTGCCATTCGAGTTTGTTTTGTTATCAGGAGAGTTTAATGTGCCTTTTTTTTGTCGCGCTTGCCTTGTATGCTCCAGATCATTCCGTATTTTGTTTTTGTTCAATAAGTGCTTTTCCGGGGATCGGTGTAATTGAACTTCAGCAAATGCTCTTTATATGTTTTCTAAGTTGTGCCACTTTACAACTTTAACAAAAGAAAAGAAATCGTGATGTAGGTCGTTTTTTCTTCCATTGTCCGCTCTTTCTGCAGCTCGCCCTTGACATCGACCAAGAAGCGGAAAGCCACAACAGCTACCTCGACAACATGGTCAGTGCAGCCTGACGTCCAGAGGGCAGGTCAATCCGGCTTGAACTTGGCTTCCTTTTAAGTCTGCGTGGAACTTCTTTAAGCTGATTTGGCTCGCAGAGGAATTTGCCGCTTTTCCCTGTATCATGCAGGTTCGTGGCAGCCTCAAGTTTGGGTCGCATAGCAGGCAGACGTATTCACTGTGCTCATGGAGTCCGCCAGGTCGTAAATGATTTAAAAAAAAAAAGAAAAAAGAAAGCTGCTTCTTGTTCGGTTTGGGAAGTATAAAGCACGACTAAGGGGTTTTTGTCACAGCTTAATCAACGAAAGCGTCACGGTAATAG
This sequence comes from Eptatretus burgeri, assembly GCF_056783735.1. NCBI lineage: Eukaryota > Metazoa > Chordata > Myxini > Myxiniformes > Myxinidae > Eptatretus > Eptatretus burgeri. The sequence goes on along the minus strand of NC_140966.1, from coordinate 105,156,216 downwards.
ATTTATGTTATGAAGGTGCCTCCGCCGCATAATCCTGTTGAGTCGAGAGGAGGTCTGCACTCTACCAGATATAAAGTTGTTAGATTCGTTTTTGACTTAAGTATGCCATGTTATTTCCCCCCCCCTTTTTTTTTTAAACTATCATGACCTTTATTTTCCACATTCATCAGTGTGTTTGCTTCCCTGCAGGATGGAGACTTTTCTGGAGCAACTGGTCTGCTGTCTGGCTCGGTGAAACGCTTCTCAGCAATGGCCCGGTCTAGTCGTGACAGTCGGCGGATCATGTGCTACTTGTCTATTGCCATTGTTGTGCTCTTCTTCATCTTGTACTTCATCATGTCACGAGTCCGCAGATGACTGTCGAAGTTGCCGAGACTTTGCCATCACACTCGAGGTTCTGGTTGTGTTGTAACTCCATTTTTAAATTCCCTCGAATTGTTACTTTGGCTGGTAATTATAAGCAGGTCAGATTCCTGAGCAGCAATGGAGCCAGTGAGGGCAATGCAATGAGTCTTTAGCTGCTCGACCGCATTGCCCTAGTTCGTACACGGGAAGGCAAGAGAAATTGAGATTTGGTCATTTGCAATAAGGGACCATTGACATATTATGTACACATGTATGATAGTATTTTGAACTAGCTCCCCCCCCCCCAACCCTCCTCCACACTACCTATTTGCTCTGATACCATCACTTCAACCCTCCATTGTAAAATTAAATATGCTATTTGAATAGAGACCTATAATTGAATACAAGTGTTTAATTAAAAATACTTTTGTTTAATATTTAATGGGTGGAATGATTTTTGGTCTATAGAATGTAAGCATATTTATGGTGTGTACAATAATGCTCCCATTCCCCTTATTTTGGCTATATACCAATTGTCCTGTTCGTGTCACCTCGTAATAAAAATAATGATGTCATATTTTCAACAGAGCGTCGATGCTGCCGAAGCAGTTTCTTGATGTGGGTTATACTCGGTGTTTTGCCATTGCCTTCCCAGTATTGTTTGTCTGTGCTATATCCTTTTAAATGCTGAGCATCAAGCAAGGAAGCAGCATCAACCATTAAAAAACAAAAGTCTTTGGTATGACTCAGCCGGGTTTGAACCACCAACCTCACAGACACACAGCGGACGCGCTAACCATTATGCCACCGCGTCTGGTTGTCCCTACTTACAGGGCATAAAATATTTATTTTTACCTGCGACATGTCATCGGTTGACAAGAGCTCCACATTGCTGTTCTTGTTGCCGGGGGGAGGGGGGGTGGGGGGGTGATTTTCGAAATGTGCACCCATTAGTCGGACAGCTGGACCACACCCGCATTGGTCGCTTGACTCCACCCACTTCGTGGCACCCAGCCAAAAATTATATGGCCACCATCTTTGTTTTCTTGTTGGCCAAACATATTAGTCCTGTAGGCCTCTGCTGATAATTATACACTGCATTTGTTGCATCAGATTGCCATTGGTTTTGTTTGGGTGCAGTGTTGATAACAATGAGGGACCACGAAAAATCGAATAATATGTTGAATAATGCTTGACATTTTCTTGCCCTTGTCCACAGCATCCAATTAATTTAGAAACTCTCATTGTGTAAAATACATCGGAATGTTCCTCGTGCTTCTTTAACGATTCTGCTAAAAACTTTACTCAGACTCGACACGCACACCTACCTCCATAACATTTGCCATTTTATGGAGTATGGTATGTTGTTACAACGTCATGTAAGCGCATTGACTGGAATCTCATGTTGATAATACGTCCTGATAAGACCTCGGTTAAGGCGCTCTCACACCTTGACGTTTTAGCCAGCAATGGCAACGTATAAAAATGTATGTAAAACGTTGGCGTACGCTGAAGTTTTGAGGTTATTAAAAAAGTTTTGGTCGTATGCATAACGTATTAGTAACGGGCACAGAACGTTTCGTTGTGTTATAGATAACTTATGCCAACGAATGCTTAGCCTGTTGTCGGCGTTCACAACCTATGCCCAACGATAGTTTAACTTAGTCATAGTGCGCTGCACGTATCGCCGACAAACTCGTGCCGTTCTCTGTTAAAAACCTGCCGCACGCTGATTTAAATCATAACCGCCTGAAAATTGGAAGCGTCAACATCGCAGTCACACCTTGACGATTTAGCCAGCGTATGCCGACCTATGAAAAATTTGCCGAAAAAAGCTGGCACACGTCGAATACGGTATGGGTAAGTTGTGTATACGTTAGGAGCACGCTGAAAAACGAGGAAGTACGCTGTCATATTCCGTGGTACGTCTCGTACGTCGTGAAATTTCAAGCATGCTGAACATTTTACGACGTACTCGACGTATGGCTCACAAGTTCTCTACACGCTCCGCGATCGTTGACACACGTCGGACACACGTTACTTGTAAGTTACTCATAAGTCGAAACACGTCGAGGTAATGTTTAGCATACCCGGAACTTAATTTTTAACCTATGAGTAACGTGCTTGAATCTGTGAGTAGCGTGCTTTGAACCTATGTGTAACGTATCTTAAACGCACATTGTCGTATGTAGACGAATTTGGTTGACGTCTTCCGGACGACCACAGAACTTACTGAACGTGTTTCTAACTTGCATCTACCGTATAATGGCGATTTGGCAGCGTTTAGGGTAATTGGTATCTACAAATGGGCTTCACAAGAGGAACCCGTCAGTGTTCCAGACTCTATGTTGAGTAGATGTCAATGTCAGTAGTATCAGTAGTAGTAGTAGTAGTAGGTGAGCATGTCAGTAGTAGTAGTAGTAGTAGTAGTATGTCCATGTCAGTAGTAGTAGTAGTAGGTGAGCGTGATGGGGAGGGTGTGGGTGATTATGGATCCTCGTTGCGTCCACGAATAGGAGAATACTTTGCACCATTGTTCGATGTTCTTTTCGGCTAATTTTTTTTTTCTCATTCCCACGATGAACTATTTTTTTTGTTTCAGTTTAAAAAGTATTCAAAACGACTTGGACAAATGCATAATGTACTAGTAATGAACACAGAACGCTTCGATAACTTATGCATAAGTTATACCAACGATTGATTAGCGTGTTTTAGGCGTCCACAACCTATGCCCAACGATAGTCTAACGTATGCATAGCGTGGCAGCGCATCGTCGACGATTTACGTGAGGTTTTCTATTCATAGGCAGCAACTTCACTTTTAATAAATGCCTGTCACTCGCCTATGGTTTTTGGACGCTGGTGTTTGGCAATTGAAATCGTTTTCATTGAACGAGGTAAATCGCTTCCACTCGACTATTGAAATGATTTAATAATAATGTTTGGTTATCCTTGGACCCACTCTGGCTAGCAGCTCGTCTAACATCGCTGGGGGCATTCGCAGGAAGTTGATGAAGGATGCATGGTCCTCGTTCCGGAGTTCCACCATGAGCTGGTCATATATGCCGTAATGGCGTCGCCTCCCGATCCATGGTCTCACCCAGTTCCTTCTCCTCCGTTCACATCTTCTTCTCCCTGCTCTATTGGCACGCAACTGGTGCAGTGTCAACTCTTTGAGGTCATGTTGATGTTCGAGGACAGGTAGGTATTGTCGTCTCAGCGTTGCCGTATCCTCCATCTCTCGGAATGAAATGGATAAGTACTCACCACGAAGTCTAAAAAAAAAAAAAAGACATGTTCCTCCTGCGAAGCCCCTTTTTATATACCAATTCTCCTAATCGCTGCCAATACACCATGATACGGTATCTGTAAGTTAGAAACGCGTTCATTAAGTTCTGCTGTCGTCCTGAAGACATCAAATACGTCTTCGTCTTTTTCAAGTAACGTGTTGCGAAGTGTGAACAACGTTCGTGTAGTGTGCTTACAAAACGTTACTCATAGGTTAGAAATAAGTTTCGGGTACGCTAAACATTACCTCGACGTGTTTCGACTTATGAGTAACTTACAAGTAACGTGTGTCAACGATCGCATAACGTGCCTACAACTTATGGCCAGCATAGCGGAACGTGTGAGTCATACGCCAGCATACGTCGTAAAATTTCAAGCGTGCAAAAATTTGAGGAAAACCGCAAAGTATAACATTTAAAGCCAGTGTACTACGACTTATGGCAGTGTTTTTCAGTGTGGTCTTAACGTATACAAAACGTACCCATTACGTATTCGACGTGTGCCAGCGTTTTACACAAACTTTTCATAAATCGGCATACGCTGGCTAAATCGTCAAGGTGTGACAGCGGCTTGATGCTCGCGATTGGTACTTGTGTGTGCTCAGTAACATTTGGATGACCTGCAACAACTGCCAATTTCCCATAACCTTTCGATGAACCTGCGAATGTGAGGTTCTGATTGGACTGGACGTCCTCCAAGCCCCTCTGTGAATGCATGAAGTCGGTGAAAGAATGGTGAAAAAAACAAAAAAACAAACGTCGATAATACCAAAAAAAAAACTTCTTTCGAATCATTAACTTCATGGCCTTTTCAGTGATATTCGGTATGTCCGAATCCATCCCCCACTTCTCATGAAACTCCCAAGATCCAGAATCGCTGCTACCCTCCAGTCATTTGGTCCTCTTTTCTCTCACCTGTGGCACTAACTTCCTTGGTGTGTTCAATCTCACTCTTCCCTCCAGGGCTTCTTCATGGTTATTCATCACCACCTCTGGTCATCCCCCATCGTTACTCATTACTTTTGGACCCACTTTTTCGGGTTTCTTTTTGTTCCATTTACCATTTCATCCCTGGTTTTCCCTTCCTGTTTCTTCAGCCCCCTTCTTGCTCTGCTTCAGCTTGTGTCCTCTCCCCAATCCCCTTACTCTTCTCCTCCCTGTTTCTTCTTCCAAGCTTCCCCACTTTCCACAGTGTTCTAGTTACCCCAGCGTGCATGAAGCAAAGAGTGGGGTTTGAATTGGTTCACTTTGTCTGTCTCCATAAACGTCTCTTTATGATCGAGGAACAACTTGATTTCAATTCAATGTCATATTTTAAACACAAACTGGAACATGAATCAGAAAATGAACTTGTCATTTAACAGTACAGTACTTTGTCTCTGAATTGGCTCGATTGCGTACACGCAGATCAAACACGTGCCTGTCTGGCAATCAAACAAATTTGAAAATCATTCCGAGCAGGAAACTTCCTGTTTTTAAGGACTTCATAAAGCACACAAGCAACAGGCACAAATAACTAATGTAACGTGTTAAATAGTGTGGTGTAAAGGACACTGCATCAATGGTGGTAAAATTCTGGAATTAATTTTTAGATCCTCGTGGAGGATCTTTGAGGCCAAAGTCACATTTGCTCTACGGCGAGGATACGGCGGCCGTACGCCCTCTGAATTGACAGAAACGTGCAGCGGCCGCAGAGTTTCTGCGGTGGCCTCAGGGTGGCCCTACGCCGTTTGGCTATATTTTACAGGTCGTAAGGTCGCCATGGAATTGTAGCGTGGAGTTATAACTTTTTATATTTCTACGTTCTCCGTAGCAATTCGACAAGCCGAAACAAAAGAACTGGTAAAAAAAAAAATTAACCCATTCGTTACCGTCCGTCTGGCCGCACGTTCGGCTTAGTGCCCCCCTTCGGGCACCTTGCGTCTGCCTTGAAAATTATATGGCCGCCGCAGGAACGCCCTAAGGTCACCGTGCGACATTAAATCAAAGACCGTACGGCACCCCCACGTTTTCGGTCTCCACAATTTGTAAATACGCCGTGTGGCTACCCAAAAAATAAAAACATGTGATTGCAACATTGTGTGACCGTGGAAATACTGCGGCCGCCGTATAATTATTAGTGGCCGTAAATTTTGGAGACCCCACGGCCGCCGTGGCAAATGTGACTTAGGCCTAAGTCTTACTCGCGTTGTTGCTCATCTTCTTCTTGCGGACTTTTTTGTTTCACAGCCTACAGTTTTCATCGAAACTTCCTGAAACTTGGCATATATACGTAAAAATTCCCTGCGCAGACAGTAACCATCTCCGATTTTGAAAATTCCTCCAAGAAAAAAAAGTTATGACGTCAAAATATCTCTGCTAATGGAAATCGCCAAAAAATTATCTCTGAAACTAGGCAAGCTTTTTGAATTCTGTTTGCGGGAAACGAACAGGGCATTAGCAGAGATGAATTACCGCACATATGATACATCACTATGACGTCATATCAATTTTTATGACGTCATTCCTATTTTTTGACTTTTTGTTTCACAACCCAGAGTTTTCATCAGATCTTCGTGAAACTTGCCATGTATATGCAGAAAGCCCACACGCAGGCAGTAACCATCTCCGATTTTGGAAATTCTTCCTAGAAAAAAAGTTGATGTCATAATAGCGCCGCTAATGGAAATCGCCGATACCATTATCTCCGAAACTAGGCAAGCTGTTTGAATTTTGTTTGCGGGAATCAAGCCGGGCATTAGCACAGATAATTTATCACAAACCTGATACATCACAATGACATCATATTCGTTTTTATGACGTCATCATGAAGAGGACGAGGATCTGAGCTCATTTGAGCTTGTTTAATACCACCTTTAAGATCTTTATTTTCTTTAAATTGAATTTATATACTTTAACACTGTAGAACACAAGTTTCCTTACCGCTTCCAAAAACCTCCAGTTTTTCAGTACTTTGGACATGTTAAATAAGGTGGTGTAAAAGACGCTGCTTGAACAACGGTAAACTTCCAGAATAATTTTGACAACCTTTAAAATCTTTATTTTATTTCAATTGAGTTTTACACTTGAATACTGTAGAACACAAATCGGGTTTTTTTGTATACATAGTCGAGGCTTGTGGAAGAGTATATTAGTACACTGAAAGGATCAGGACAAAAGGAACAGTTGAGAGAGGGGGTGGGGGACATCAACAGAGTTGAAGGCCAAGATAGAGGCAAAATTGGACAAACAATGGGTATGGGGAGGAATGAGTGGCAAGAAAGGATGCATGAAACTCTCAGGAGGGAGCACTGGAAATTTGGAACGAGGAGGGATTTGGGGTGGGGAGTTAACGAGTGTAGAAATGGTCATGGTTTTGGATTGGGGATGACCTGAGATGGTGGTGAACAGCCGTCTTGAAGACCTGGAAGGACGAATGAGATCGAAGTGAATGTGGAAGTTGGTTCCACAGCTGGGAGAAAAGAGGAACGAATGGGTGGGTGCCTTTGCAGCACTTTCAAAACCCTTCTGCTGAGCAGTACTTGGACAAAATATGATGACATTTTACGTCATCACCAATCAAATTTTCTGCTCACGGACCCCGCCAACATCCTTTTTTTCCTCTTCAGACTGCGTGAGGTGAGGTATTCTCTGAACTTCCTCGTTCTGTTAGTCACGAGTCTTCCACGAGCCACGACTTCGTTCAAAAAAAAAAATTAAAAGCTCCGAGTCGTTCGTATGATGGTCAATGAAACACGACGCATCATTTGTGAAACTCCTTGTGCAAAATCACCGAGAAGAACTTAACTAAGTATCTTGTGGATACGGGAGATGAACGTTTCGGCAATTTATTCACCATTCTTTTACTAATACCATGTTTCTACCAGCATTGTTCAAAAACTCTTCATCGTCATTGTTTCCATTGTTCAAGTGAGTTCGATGTCGAAGTGAAATGGGGGAAACACTGCTTGCTTGGCGTTGCTGCAACAAGCAAATGATTTTTGTTTTTGGGCAAAGTCACCAAGTTGATGAAAACTGTGCCTTTTTGGTTCAGCAAGAGAGGAAACATTTCACCCAGAGTGCAATGACGTAAGTAAAATTTATTGTAAAGTGTATATACACAATAAACCATAACTTTTTCTTAAATAAAACATCTCGTGAGTGGTTTTTTTTTACAAGCAGTTGGACAGGTTTTGAAAATTGTGGTTTGTAACTTTTGCCTGACTTTACACACATGACCATTGTGCAATAAGCGAAGTTGTGAACTGATAACATATAGAAAGTCTGTGCAAGGCACAAAAATCACGTCTCATGGCTGTGGTTACCATGTACCTGGCCACTGTGAATGACTAATTGCCTTTACTAAAGGCACTTTTTTTAAACCTAGTACCTTGTCACGCATCAATCGCCGAATTGCCTTCGCGCGCACGGATTCACCGGTGATGCAAACGCGTGGTTCCAAGGTATCCGATCCTGCCGCCTCGGGTGATCTCTTGGGGCTGGTTTTTGGTGTGAAATGAAGTAAGTTATCGATCGTGTATCTTCTCCTAATGTAGAGTGCTCGTTTTACACTGCCCTGGGATTCTTGTGTGATTATCGATATTTTCACTCACGTACTGTCTTCGTGTAAAACGTTGAATTGTAAATGTGCAGAAGAACTACATCTCATCCTCCCCTAAATGTGTCATGATGATTCTTCTTTTTGAGGCACAGAGAAAGGATCTGCAGCCAGAACCTGGACAGCAGGAGATTTCAATCGAAACAATCTTACCAACTACGAGGGCAAGTCAAGGTTGATGACTTTTTATTCTTGAATTTTTTTTTTATTTTAAAGGATGTTATTGAAGCTTCACTTATTTCTCAAGATATTCCCCTGCCTTACATCGATGTTGTCACACGTTAATACTGTCTGCATATAAATCTTTGGGACTGGTACGTTGCTATTTCAGAGCATGAGCGTTGGTGTCCTCGTCGGTGGTAAACTTAATGGCGCATAGATATTATTTGAATGGTCCAAAGAGATAAAAAAAACATGGCGACGAGTCTAGATTATTTGGGGGGACGATTTTGAACTTTCCAACCCATCTCCCGTTGAGTAATTGTCACGTTTTCTGTTTGAGGTCGAGCATCGTGCAGGGGACATGTCCTCGGACAGAATGCCTGCAGGCCCCACACTGTGTTGCTCGTCTCACTTCGTTGTGTAGCAAGTTACTCGTGCTGTTTTTCAAGGAAATTCCATGCAAAACACTTCCCTAACCTTGAGGATTTTCTTCGTTTTTTTTGGGGGGGGAGGGTTGCTATTAGGAACTAAGTTATGCCTTTACACCATGCTCACTCATTTTGACTGTGACATCAAATGATGCACCTCGTTTTCCACTTGTCACAATATTTTTCAAGAATAATCGCCCTCCCTCTGGCAGCAACCCAGGACCATGAGTGTCACACAAGCTACCTATTGATCAATTAACTTTGGTGCCCATCACCTACTGATCTAATTGAATATCAAGTGAGAATGAATGTTTCCAACACTGAGATCCAATTCTTCTGCAATTTCATGGATAGTAAGTGATCTGACGACCCTCAAATTCGGTGTTGAACGCGTCGAATGGTTTGAGTGAGAGCAGATGGTTGGTTACTTGTGAGAATGCTCAAGATACTGACCAATCCATGACCATTTTTGGACTCTGTAATATTTAAACAGAGCTATGTGGAAGACATGCATGACCAAAATCTTAAAACAGTCTCCTGTAAATTTCAGTTCGTTTGATATTCTCCATAGCAAGGAACTTTCCGATTCACTTTTGCCTCACAGCATCTTGTTTTACCAAGAATGCTCTGACCGGCATTGATTTCCCTTCTTGTATAATTTGCTGAAGCCTGGTGTTGGCTTAACGGTCAAGGCGGTTGCCTTAAGATCTTGGGGTCCTGAGTTTGAGCCCCTGTCGTGTCATGAAATGACACCAAGTAGATTGACTCAGCCAGTCATCCTGCGGTCAGCAAAATGAATACCAGCTTACTGGGAAGAATGGGCTATTCGAGTATCCTGCATCGGAGGGGTGACCTGTTCATGATTGTGCCCCCAAGCCAAGAAAGTGGTTCTCCTTCTGTAACTCACTCAGGGTAGACAATATATAATTGCACAAAATTTCAGGTTTGAACATTTTTATACGCATTTTAAAATGAAGACCTGTCCACGTCAACCATGAACCGCCCTCATACTTTTTGTGATGTCCAATCTAGATCGCTCAAGAACGTCGAGGGTCTCACAGGCACGCATTGTCGGTTACTTGCAGGCGCTCCGTTCTCGTTTATGTGAATAAGAAACCAATGCATCGGAAGGATTTATCCCAGGGAGAGGAAACTGCAGCAAAAGGAGAAGAATTAGCGTTTCTTAAAAGTCTTCAAATTCTAACTCCAATAAGGGACCGTCTGGTTACCAGATTCTGCTAATCAAAAGCCAAAAACTTCACGGATTAATCGGGGATATTTTATGATGCCATGCATGAGGTTTTTGACTATAAATTTCAAGTGCCGACCTTCCTTGCTCTAAGAGACCACCATCACAAACATCTAACATTCACGGTGTAAGTTTTAACCTCTTCTTTTTTTTTCTTTTTTTTTACTTTTTTTTTTTTTTAGACATACTATGCTGAAAGTAACAACAGCCAAAATATTTGATATTTATTATCAGATCCAGATTTAAAGTTTGGAACTTTTCAACCACCTTGTAACTATTTCCAATCCATTGAAGGACAGCAGAGATCCCTCTCTTGGCTGGGCCATGTTAAATTGTCTGTGAATTAGAATTCTAAAAAGTTGAGATTATTTTTGTCGAAATTACCTGTACCTAGTTTTTAATATAAAATTATGACATAATCAGCAAGAAGACTGAGGTCCACAATCACCATGCTCACTTGGTCCAGCCACTTGCGGCGGCGGCCTCGCTCGCAATGTAGGCGAAGCCAGGGAACGACTGCTGTCCGTCATAGTCTATCGCCGGCCGTGTGGCTCCCATGTGGAGAGGATAGATGTCAGCGCGTCCAGCGGAATGGTTGTGTGGATGATGGTGGTGGTGGTGGTGATGGTTGGGGTGGAAGATACCCTGCGGTGCTGCTGGTGCTGGGGGGACTCCGGTGGTTGCAGCAAAGCAACCCCCTGGGATGGTGGACTCTGCCCAACGGGGGGCTGCAGGTGTGATGTGAAAACGTGCCGCAGGACCCACAGTGCTGCCAGTGCTTCCTCCATCCATGATGTTCGCCTGCCCATTGAAGGGGTACTGGACAAATAGAGAGAAAGGAAGGGGGATATTGTAAAAGTACATTATATGCAAGAAGTAAAGGCGATTGTTGCTGGCACCTTGAACAAATTCCAAAATTCATGCCATAACCTATGCGGAGGGGCACTGCATCAGTGGCAGACATTCCCAAAGATGATGGAACTAGCAGCTCGGTGCTGCACACAGATGGATGAATGATTCAATAATGATTCGTGCTTTTTGTTTCACAACTGTATAAATCAAATGCCAATATTATTTGTTTGGGTAATGCTCTGTCATTGTGTATTCAATCCAAATTTTTAATAATTCCAACTCGACCAAGAAATCATTTTAATCACTTGTCGTTTCGCTTTTCAATGAGATTCATGGTATGGACATTGTGTCAAAGAAAACAAGCGTGCTTTGAAAAAGGCCACCTGCATTTGCACATGAACAAGTGATGGGATTGTCTGTTTCAATTAGCTCTGTTTGCATGAGTTAGACTTTGTCAAAGAAAGCAAAACGAAAACTAGAATGCATTTGAACAGTGGTGAAGATCAGTTGGATTATCAAAACGATTATCCAAGAAGTATAGGAGACACCATTGTTTGAGAGATACCAGCCTGTACTTTATTAACACCATTGCTCGAAAGAAAGCAGCATTTGCTAGATGCATCACGTGGAGATCCATCGTCTAAAGACTTCCAAAACTTTTGAGTCTCACTCTCAGCCAGGATTTTGCTTGGGCAAACCGCATTTCAAAGTTGGCCTCTAAAAGCAGCTGCCGACTGGGCATCCTCCATCATACAAAGTCCTTTGGTACACCTGAACTTCTATCCACCTCCAAGGCCTTCACCAGCCGCTTGATGAAAAACTGCCCCCCCCCCCTCTGGGCTGGTGCCCCTGACACACCTTGCTCAGCTAGATGCCGCTGAAACCAAGGCCTTCAAATCATTACAATCTCCTATGATAAGGCTGAGTCTATCGGCCTATCACTTTCCCAATGCAGACAGGTCAGTGGTCTCTCTTTCTTCTTCTGCATCCTTTCTGGTCTTGCACCTGCTGCCTCTCCATGCTTTGTCCCCCCCCCCACACACTCAAGGTTTGTGCAGGGCACATGCAGTCCACCATCAAGCCCCTTCTCATGAAACTACCTAAATCCGGAATCCCTCACTCACATCCACGCATTTGTTCCTCATTTTTTTCCTGCTTGTGGAACCAACTTCCACATTTTCTTCAATCTCTTTCTTCCCTTCAGGTCTTCAAGACAGCTGTTCACCACTATCTCAAATAACCCCCCATCCAAAAGAATTATCTTTTCTACCCTCATTAACCCTCCTTTCCCCACCCTCTCACTGTCTCACCACAGGCATGTCGGTGGTCCTGTCTTCTACCATCTCCTCTCCTGTCTCACCCCTCCGGCTCTGTCTGCGAGATTTGTCCCCCACCCCCTTCCCCCCATATTTCCACAGGGCGCTCAAGGTCCGCCAGCAACCCCCTTCTGGTAAAACTGCCAAAATCACGAATCGCCGCTCACCTTCACTCTTTTATTCCTCTTTATTCCCACCTTTGGAACAAACTCTCACACTCGAATCAATCAGATTCTTCATTTCAGGTCTTCAAGGCATTGTTCACCACTATCTCAAATGATCCCCCATCCAAAAGCATTATCTTTTATACCTTCGTTAACCCTCCCTCCCTCCCCTGCCCAAAATTTTGCTTCTGTAGCCATATTATGCAACCCCCTGCATTCTCCCCTACCTTTCAAACTTACCAGCACATCCCTTGTTGTCCATCTCCATTTATTTTCTTAGTTGCCCCTGCTATTGGCATTTCCCCCTTCTCTTTCTGCTGTTCCTTTGGTTATGTTGTGTCCTGCTCCAATCTGTATTGCAGCTCTTCCACGAGCCTTAACTATGTATCTAAAAATAAAAGGAGAATGTGAATGGAGGAGATCAAAGATTGAACGAAGATCCACAACTACAGAGAAATCTGCAGACAATCTATCTCAGACATTGGCTCATCATGAGATCCAACCTTGATATCAGAGAATTCAGAAAATTGTGTGTGTGTGTGTGTGTGTGTGTGTGTGTGTGTGTGTGTGTGTGTGTGTGTGTGTGTGTGTGTGTGTGTGTGTGTGTGTGTGTGTGTGTGTGTGTGTTGTTTATAGAGCATAATATATTCTCTCTGCTAACTCCCTACCCCCACCCAACCCTCTCTCTTTGTCCCATCCTTGTTCTACTGCCTCCCAATACAGTGCAGCACCCTCCACCCACACCTCTTTCACTCTCCCCTCACCCCTTCCCCTATCTCTCTCTGTCTCTGGTCGTATCCAGACCGTGGTTATGTATGGACGGTGGTTATCTCCATACGTGTCTGAACGGTGGTTATGTCTGGGCACGGTTTGTCTCGACATGTCTGGATGGTATTTATCTCCACGCATTTCTACATGGGAGTTTGTCTCCAGACGTGCCCGAGCGGTGTTTGTCTCCGAGCAGCTTGGCTCCAGACGCGTCTGTGCGGTGTTTGTGTCCGGACTCGTCCAGGCAGTGTTTGTCTCCGGACACGTCTGGGCAGTGCTTGTCTCCAGACGCTTCCGGACGGTGTTTATGTCCGGATGGGAGTTTGTATCTGGACGTGTGTTTGTCTCCAGATGGCTTGGCTCCGGACGTGTCCAGGCGGTGTTTGTCTCTGGCCGGTATCTTTGCATGACTTATGGAAAATGGTTTTCAGACATTATTTTGTTTCCATCTTCACTGTTATTCTATGCAGAATCATTTTGATGAGACGGTATAAACGGTAATTAAAGCTCCACCGCACGTCTGTCTTCCTTTCCTCTCACCTCTCGCTGCCTTTCCTTCACCCACCCCTCCTCACTCCCCCACCCCTCCTTGCTCTCTCTTTCTCCCTCCCTCCTCTCTGTTTACGCCTCGATCTCCTCACTCTTCTACACCCCTCACTATTTCTCTCCCCCCCCCCCCTCAGTATTCCTGTCAGTGAAGCAACGGGTGGTTTTTGCTGTACAGTAATATCTCGGTTTACGAACCATATGCATTCCTGAAAAGTAGTTCTTAAATCGAAAGTTTATAAATCGGGAGTGATTGCTCCATGGAAATGATGATAGTGTTGCGAATCTGGAAACCATTATCGCACTCATCATTCAGGTCCTTTATCTCAGTTATCTCGGTGAGTACATGTTCTATAGATAGCTCGCCTTCCATTGTTTAATGGGTAAATCTATGTAAATGCGCTGTGATTTATTTTAAAAGTTAGGTCAGAACAACAAAGAAGAACCCTCCCGTCCCGTGATTCAACATTAAACAGCGTCCCGTGATTCAACAGCTGACTCAGCAGCGTAAACAGGAATGACGGGGGTTGGGGCGGGTCGTCACGAGATTCAGCAAGGTAAACAGCCCCCACCCATGAATCCATACCCACTCCCTCTTGTCTCTGTATCCTCTCTTTTTCTTGTGGCCTTGACTTCATGAAGGCCCTGGCTTCACCATCTTGGATGTGGGGTATTTTTAGGTCTCTTGTGGGTGATCGATTGGCGGTCTCCATGCCGTGGGCCTGTTTGAGAGAACTGTCCGGGGCTATACAACAACAACCTCAGCCAACATGCCAGAAGCAACAACAACATTTGCGCGTTATAAAAGATCCTTTTTATCTTCCCCACCAAAGGTGGGCGGAGGTCTATTTTTTATTTATGTCTGTCTGTCTGTGAACAGGATATCTCAATACGTTGTTGACCGATTCAGACGAAATTTGGTAAACAGGTTTGGGGGGGGGGGGGTAACAAGGATGAAATGATTACATTTTGGTGAAGATCCGGATCCAGATCTGGCCTATCAGTGGGATACAAAATGTAAACTGTTCAACCTGACAGAGGTGTGCGCTCTTCCGAGTGTCATTCCAGTTTCCCGTGTTTCACTTAATTTTACATCCTCATTGAGATTCACAGTTAGTCATGCAATATGTTTGTGGAGTACAACATGCTGTCTTTTGATGAAATCCTTCAGCGAAGCGACGGGTATGAATGACTTGACGCACAAAAAACGAAGAGAGTCACGCGCAAGAAGCTCTCTGTTCGTTGACCTGAGCTGAGTTGTGTTGTGTTCTCCCTCCGTTGTCCATGAGTACTTGTAATGAAGGGAAAGTCTTTTGAAAGCGCATTGACTGATAAGCCAATGTATGATAGCCATTGCTCTGCGAGTGCGATAAATGACTTCATTTTGGGAAGAAAAATGGAAGTTCACTAAAGATCGAAAAGTCATAAACCACAATGTACAGGATGTTCCCTTCAATAATCACTCCTCCGAGGAGGGGATTGAAAAAGATGAATGTCCCCCTCCAATATGGGGAGAGGCCTAATGGTAACAAGCTGCTGCTGCCCCACCTTTTGTGCAATACTCTTCCACTGCTCTCTTTCCCCAGCCAACTCTCTCCACTCTCCCACAAGCACCACCTTACTTACAAACCCTCCTCGTACAATATTCACATCTCAGTTGAGGTCTTCCTCTTTTCCTCCTCTGCCAACCCGTCCGTTTTCTTTGCCATTCTCTTTTCCTCCATCCGTACCAGGTGCTCAGCCCACCTTGCCCGGCTCTTCACCAATCTCTCTGCCAAGCTCATACTCACATTGATCTCCCTCATTTTGTTCGTACTTCACTCCTCTACTATCCTGACCCAGTTGTTTTCACAGATCTGCAGCCTCTGCTGTTGGTTCTCTGTTATTGTCACCATCTCCAGACCGTAAAGGTCGGCCAGCATTACACAAGACCCCAGAACATTCCTCTTCATTTTCCTGTCCACAATAAGCCCCTCCACTTTCCTTCATGCACATACACTCCTCCACCCCTTACATATCTGCAGGGTGCACACGGCACTTTCCCCTTCTTTCTTTTCTTGTCTTTAACACTGTCTGCACCTCCTCCTCCATAATCTCCACGACTTCCGCATTCCCGTCGACATCGCTTGGTAGCTCCATCTCACTGTTGCTTCCTCCCTGGTTCAACCACTACATTAAATAGCCTTCCCATCACCATCTCCTTTTCCATCACCAACTTCCCATCTCCATCCTTGATCTCTGTCCCTACCCCTCGCCCCTTCCCATCTTTACCGTCCTCATTCTTGTCTTGGGCCAATTTCTAGATCTTCCCACTATCCTCGTCTCACTTGCTGTACACATCTGTTTCCATATCATTCCTTGCCTTATTCACAGCTCTTTGCTGCTTTCCTCTTCGACCTGTACAAGTGCAGTAAAACCCTCCATCCAGTTGTCCTCTTGAGTATCTCTATCCTCTTCCAAACCTCCCCATCACCAATTGCCTTCGCTACTTCCTCTGTCCACCACACCTGGTTTTTATCCCATGACATTACCCTTTCCTGATGTTCCTCCATACAGATTTTCTGCAATTATTCCTTGAAATAACAGACAATTATTCCCTGAAGGTGTCCTTCAGAAGGTGTATACGAGTTGTCCTGTCACCTTCAGTCGAACGTGAGGCTTGACCAGCCGGTTCGGAAAGACGTGGGCCAAAAAATTCTTCCCCTCAAGAAGGTGGGGATAATCGGGATCATTTGGGTTGGATCTTCTTTGCCTTCTTTTGGAATCTTGTGAGTATCTAGGACCGAGCCTTTTTAAGCTCTCCTCGTGTTTTATGACCGCGCATGCGAAGCGAAAGGTGTGGTTAAGCAATTGATTCACTCTGTCTGTCTGTCTGTATATAGGTCGACAAACGACAGTTTCTGATGGAGGAACAACTTGATTTAAATTGATTGTTATATTTTGAACATTAATTGGAAAACAAAGCTGTGATTTAGCAGTACCATTACATTTGTGTGTGTGGTGTGGGAGGGGGGGTGCGCAGGTGGTGGGAGGGGGGGAGGTGTTAGCTATTACCATAAAGCAGATAGGAATGTATAGAGTAGCATGATCCATGTATGGGTAGTTAGCCAATCTCGATGTAATAAGTAGGGACATGTCAGCTTAAGGAATGTCTTGTTTTCTGTGCAGCATACAGGGGGTGGTGTGCGTGGTATAATTAGGGATTATGGTAAAGGAATTGTGTGTATAAACCCCAATGTAAACCTCTCCTGGGGGCATTGGGAGATTTGGCAAGAGAGCAAGATTTTTAACCTCCCGCCATGACGAGCTCGATGTTAGTTGAGCCATTGGCGCGACATTACTTTGGCTCTGAATTCGTCCCGATCGCGCATGCGCAGAGAGGAGTTAGATAATTTTTTTATTCTGCCTGTCTGGCATACAAACAAAATTTTAAATCATTCCAAACAGGTAACTTGCTGTTTTTAGGAGGTCATGAAGAACATGCCTGATGTTGGCTTAATAGTTAGGGTGATGGGCTGGGATTCCAAGATCCCGAGTTCAAATGCCACTCAGCTGTTGAATTAATACCAGGTGGGGTTGACTCTGCCTGTCATCCTTCCAAGGTTGGCAAAATGAGTGCCAGCTTGCTGGTATCCTGTGTCAGAGTGGTGACCTGTCCAGGATTGTGTCCAATAGCCAAGGAGACTGCATAGGCAGCACCAACGCTCTACACAGAGTATGGTACCAATGGATGGATGAAGAATCCAAACAACAGGCACAAAGAACTAATGTTATGTGTTAAATAATGTAGTGTAAAAGACACTGCATTAACAGTGGTAAATTCTGGAATTTATTTATTTATGCGACTTTTAAAATCTTTATTTTACGTAAATTGGAATATACAGTATATACTTGAACACTGTAGAACACAAATTGCCTTTTTGGCACTTTAAAAAACCTTTAATTTAGTAGTACTTGGACACAATATTACGGCATTTTACATCATCTCGACCAATTAAATTTGCCACTCATCGACTCCACCCATGTCCTTTTTTGGACAGAGTGGGATATGGACAGAGCATACATTATCTTGAGGATCTTTCAATCAGCATCTCAAGGAGATGGGGATGGGCAAGGCATCTGCCAGACGGAGGTCCCTGGAGTACTGGTGGAAAGTGGACGCAGCGACGCGCTGCTCCGACGCATGCTCCCATATAATACCTGACCTGATACACTAAGAAGATCAACTGTGGTTCCTTCTGCAACTCTTCTGAGCAAGCCTTTCCACATACCTTACTAATCTCCGAATAAATGAATCATCGTCTCAGATCTGTCCGACTTTTGTTCAACTTCAAGCTGTTCCCCCCTTGTCATATAATGTAGAAGTATGAGAAAATAGAAATATCTCGAACATCAAAGCACAAATCTCTTCTCAATTACCGAGGTAACACTGATGGGTTTGTTTGTTTTTTTACTTCTTGGTTTTGCCAGAAGAGCTTGGTGCTTTCACGGTCCAAAGTGTGGTTCTGACATACATAGTGTCCTCTCACAAGCTGCCTTCTAATACTTGACCATATGTTTGGCAGTTCTACCCACCAAGGATTTCTTTATCATTTGGACATAACTCCTTTTACAGTTAAAGTCAGGTCAAGACTCTCAATCCAACTCCAGTAGTTGAGAACAAATCAGGAGTGAAACTTGAACAGGAGGGCAGGTACATGAAATTTTCATCGAGGTCTTCGTGGGATAGCTTCGACAAAGATTTCCTATGATTTATGATAGGTATAGCAGAGGTTGCTGTAGGATAGTGAAAGATGAAAGTTACTGAGAAGATCATGTTTGTGCAGTGTACATGACCATTTGGTAAATCTAGATTTTCAGAAATCTTTTCATTGAGTTAAGCCTGGTGGTGGCTTAACGGTTAAGGTGGCTGGCTTAAGATCTTAAGGTCCTGAGTTCAAGCCCCTGCCGTGCCAAAATACGGTTAAGGTGGCTGGCTTAAGATCATAAGTTCTAGAGTTCAAGCCCCTGCCGTGCCAAAAACAACCCCAAGTAGATTGATGAAGCCCGTCATCCTTCTGAGGTTGACAAAATGAGTACTGGCTCTGGGGAAAATGAGCCATTTGAGTATCCTGCGTCAAAGTAGTGAGTGACCTGTCCAGTATTGTGTCCCCACCCCAATGAAACTGCCTCGGCAGCCCTATGAGCTTGGCGGCATGAAAGGAGTGGTTATTTTCATTGAGTTGGCCTGTTTTGGTCTTCCCAACTGAACACCTGATTCATGGTGCTGGGATCCTAGGTTAAAATTTCATATGCTGTCTTGAATTGTCCATCGTCTACTACTATCCATGTAAAATCGGAGACACTGATGTCCTTGCGTTCTGTGTGGTACATGTATGGCTACGAGTTCCTACACCTGAACATTCGACTCAACGACAAACAAATGGCATAAGGGCCAGGCGACTTGACAGCTGACCGAAGACTTCCTTAATTTATGGACCTCCATGAGGAGGACAGTCATGATTCATCTAATGGGAGGTCTACCTTGCAACTCTGATACGGTATAATTGGAAAAAACATTTTCAACGCAATACAGGCAAGCACTTCCCAAAACATGACGAAAGGTAAAAAAAACAATTCTAACAGCCCACCAATTAGGGAAGATGTTGAAGATCATGTGAGACAAAGTGCCACACAAATAGTCACAGTTAACTG